>NC_081172.1:7550000-7627500 GCF_012432095.1 Onychostoma macrolepis | reverse complement strand
TACATTTATTGTATTCATGTGATGGCAAAACTGAATTTACTCCAATCCTGCAGAAATCATTCCAATATGCTGATTTGCTGCTCAAGAAACATTTCCGATCAATATCAAACAGTTTTGCTGCTTAGTATTTTTGTGGGATTTTTTTCAAGAATGAAACGGACATCTTCACTGTCAATTCTCGTAAATACATTGATCGATTTGGCATCCTTGCTAAATAAATATATTGATTTCTATAAAAAGTATTTTATTGACCGCAATCTTTTGAACGTGTATACCAAATATTTATATTTTGTTGCGCATGAAAAAATGCATGTCCTTGCTTCAATAAGTAAAGATTCAGCAGCTTTGTCAATTCCTGACAAACACACGTCTCAGTGTCATCCACCGAGGTCGTGTTATCACTCTAAAGCAATATCCTGCTTTACCCCCTTTCCTCTGAATACACACACACACACACACACACACACACACACACACACACACTGGAATTTGTGGTTTACTGGGACTCTCCATAGGCGTAATGGTTTTTATACTGTACAAACTGTATTTTCTATTGCCCTACACCTAAACCTACCCCTTACAGGAAACTACTGGCAATTTTTGAATTTCATAAAACACAGTTTTTTAAGCCTTTTGTTTTACGGGGACACAGGAAGTGTCCTCATAAACCATGTTTACGTTGTAGTACCCATGTTATTATACACATTTGTGTCCTCAAAAACCATTTATACCAGTACACACACACAGACACACACACCCCTGTGCTGGACCCCCGACCCCCTAATCTGAGCATGACATCAGAGAGACAACAGACACACTGCTGTTCCAACGTCTCTGTGGTGTTCGTCAACAGATTCTGAGCCTGATTAGTGACGGAAATGAGAGAATTCAATAACGCAGCTGAAACACTCAAACACACACACACACACACACACACACACACACACACACACTCGCATCCCTGGGGTTGGGCTCTTTGACCCGGTGAGTTTGTGAAGGGAGGTCAGGGAAGGTCAGCACAGCAGGGGAAAAGACCGAGTTTCATCATGTCTCCTGCATTCGACCCCTGACCGTGAAGATTTTCCTGTTCCCCACCTGGAAATGATGCCGGGACAATGTGATGCTGACAGGATGAACACTTCCTCATCGTTAAATTGATATTTTTAGATGAATTAATGACATTAAGACGACAGTAAAGCCTTTTTATTAATAATTCTATTTAAAATAAATGCTGTTCTTCGGAACTTTCCATTTATCAAAGAATCCTAAAAAATGATTCTAAATTCACAATAAAAAGAGTAGAGTAATGATGCTGAAAATTCAGCTTTGCCATCACAGGAAAAAATACATTTTAATATATATTACAATAGAAAACAGTTGTTTTAAATTAGAATAATATTTCACAATATTTCTCTTTTTAATAAGACTGACAGCACTGGGATAGAAATATGTTGTATTATCTAATCCAATTTTAAAGGGATATTATAACTAGGTCTGTCAATTTAATGCTTTAATTCAGTGTAATTAATTTAAAAAAGCTATAAAAATTAAATCAATTAATCATGCTATATAATTAATTGTAATTTTTTGTACAGACAATTTTTTTTTTTTTAAATCAGTGCAGTTTAATACTGAAGTACAACTCTCATTTCTAATGGGAATTCTTTAAACAAACAATGATGTGTGTGTTTAATTCAATTATTTGGAATATTACAACATTAAAAACCATTCAAAGTTTCATTCAACTGACAACCCAAATAATGAATGCTGCCATGCAAATACACTACAAACTAACAAGAAAGTCTACTTACAAAAGCACATCATTCCCTAAACAACAAATACTCGCTACACTTGATCAAACTCACAGAAGTGCACAAAACTTTTTTCCTTTCATCCATTCAAGTTTATTTAAGGTCAGTGAACTGATCAAATCACTGCCCAGGCCCCTCACCCCTGAGGAAGCTTTATTTTCACCTAAAGGATTATGGGTACTCATGTTTTACTCTGTTTCTGCATTAAGTAAGCAGAAACCGCAAGGACCTGAGAGATTTGAGCTGAAAACTTTCTTCAAAATCAATACGGCTCTGATGTGAAGACAACACCTTTTGAATTTGCTCTCTCTTGAGCGAGTTTCATCACAGCAGTACGGCTCTGTGATGGATCGACTTTGTCTCTGGTGGACTGACTTATTCTGGCCTCTTCCAATGGCTTCATTCAGGAAGTTTGTGTAGTTTACTTGCTTTCTGTGGTTACAGCGCGAGTCCCTGGATTGAGATGTTTGAGGACAGTGTGTCTTGGGGTTTTAGACAACTGAGACGAGAACGAGAAAGACAAAGAAAAAGAGGGACGGAGACACAGAACCCTTTCATCTGACATTGCTTATTCTTGGCTGTGTGAAATGATGTAACTGGCGGAAATGTGTGGTTAATATAAACTGTTTATGAAGAGAATGCTATAAATACTACACTGTTTTTGTTACTTGCGCCAAGGTTTATGACACTGTCAAGAACACCTAAACAAACAAAATAAAAGCTAGTTTAATTTTTTCAAAAAGTTTTAGGAAAAAAAAGTGTTTCATTGGTGATCATTTCAAATTTGACCCATATGTGTGTGTATAAATGCATTATTTAGGATGCATTATTTCAAATAAATGCACTTCTAAAGATCCTAAAAAAAACTATTTTTTACAAAAATAATTCTCAAAAACTTTCAACATTGATAATAATAAATGATCTTGAGCTCCAAATCAGCATATTAGAATGATTTCTGAAAGATCATGTGACACTGAAGACTGGAGTTATGATGGTAAAAATTCAGCTTTGACATAAAAGGAATAAATTATATTTTAAAATAAATTAAAATAGAAAAGATTTATTTTAAATTGTAATAATATTTCTCAATATTGCTGTTTTTAATGTATTTTTAATCAAATAAATGCAGCGTTGGTAAGTGCAAGAAAGATTTTTGGAAACATTTAAAAAAATATATTTTGATATTTGATATAATATTTATGATTTTACAATATTTTACATTTTCTAGCCCTACACATATATTTCTCTATGATAGGTTACCAAAAAGCCTTAAATGTAGATATTCTGATTCTGCTAATATATTTAAATATAGTATATAGATATTTTGGCTACTGCTGACAGCTAACAAAGGACATTTCCTGCATGAGCAAGTCAAACTTATAAAAATAACTTTCTTCATTAGAATAGCGTGCATTGATGAATCATTCACAATGAAAACAGGAACCTGTATTAAGAAAGTAAACAGGGTCAATGTTGACTTTAAACAATACTGCTACATAGTGGAGATTCCATCACACCTCTCATTTGATTTTCTTGTCATCCTAGCTTAATAGTGAAGCTCCACTTCGGCTAGAAGCCCTCAGCACAATCCCTCTTTCAAAAACACACTGCTTTCCTTGTACTGTCTGCTGAGCTTTCAAAGATGGTAAATTGAGACGGTCTGTATTTTCTTTACATAATCAGCTGGTGGTGGCCACATGAATGAGAAAGGCCTGAAGAGGACCATATGGCCAGAGTGGAAATGAAAGGAGACAGACACAGGTAAACCTGAGACAATCTGCTCCGCCACAGAGCAGGAACTCTCAGAGCCATCACCTCCTCTCAACCCTTTTTAACACATCTTCTCTCTTATCTGTCCACACGGATTTCTGCTGAGTGAATTCAGACCCAGGGCATATGTGTGAGTAACTCGGTCTTCTGTTTTTAGCTGGTTCACTTTTTCAAGATCAGAGAAAAAGAAAGAATGCGTTTGGTCTTAAGGGACGACTTCTCAGTTAGATTTATGGATAAAAAAGGTTTCTTTACAGTATATAATGGTAGCTTCTCTTAGACATAGAAAGCTAATGTGTACTCAAGCTTTGCTATGCCTAAAGGGTATTTAACGTTCAAGAGAGAGTTTTGTCTTCCAGACAATCATGTTTTAGTTACTAATTAGTCAATTAGCTGATGCCTCTGTGTTTTTTTTTTTGTCCATAAAACATTTGCTTGGGGACCCACTGACTTTTATTATATGAAAAATTATGTTTTCTTCAGTGTTCCACAGAAGAGCAAAACTAAATTTTTTAAAAGGGCATTTATAAAAAGGGTTTATAAATATGATTAATTTTTCATTTAAGGATAAACTACCACTATTCTGACCTTGGGTGTCCTTTGCTTGTGTTCAAACTTGAAACCTTTCGTTTACTAGCCTAAATATTGAACAACTAGCCAACTCAATCCCTTATTCAGTCAGTGTCCATTAGAGAGTGAGTTTACCGTCATTGCCAGGAGCTTGCCGTAAGTGAGGTGAGCAGGTATATGGTCTGGTTTGGCTCGGAGGGATTCCTTATACCAGTGTTCTGCCTCCGTCAGTTTGTTCAGCCTCATGTAGGCCTCTCCTGTGAGGGGATGAGACAGAGGTCAGGTCAACAGGTCAGAAGTTAAGGAAGCACATAACCACCCCCCTCGTCGTGGTTTGTCCCATAGCAGAAATAGAAGCAGTCAACTGAAAATGACCCACAAAAATTCAAACACTCGATGAAATTTGATACTGGAGCCCTCCATCCGTTTATGTAAAATGACTGCTGAGTGAAACCAACATTAAGTGATTGTTTACCGACCAGCGAACATACAGTTATTTATTAGAATTTATTTGATTATTAATATTAGACAATTCTGCATTATACAGTATTTCACAGAAGTGAGTACACCCCTCATAATATTTTTTTTATATCTTTTCATGTGACAACACTGAAGAAATGACACTTTGCTACAATGTAAAGTAGTGAGTGTACAGCTTGTATAACAGTGTAAATTTGCTGTCCCCTCAAAATAACTCAACACACAGCCATTAATGTCTAAACCGCTGGCCACAAAAGTGAGTACACCCCTAAGTAAAAATGTCCAAATTGGACCAAATTAGCCATTTTCCCTCCCCAGTGTCATGTGACTCCTTAGAGGGTCTCAGGTGTGAATGGAGAGCAGGTGTGTTAAATTTGGTGTTATCGCTCTCACTCTCTCATACTGGTCACTGAAAGTTCAACATGGCACCTCATGGCAAAGAACTCTCTGAGGATCTGAAAAAAAGAATTGTTGCTCTACATAAAGATGGCGTAGCCCGTCAGTGCTCAGACCATACGCCGCACACTGCATTAAATTGGTCTGCATGGCTGTCGTCCCAGAAGGAAGCCTCTTCTAAAGATGATGCACAAGAAAGCCTGCAAACAGTTTGCTGAAGACAAGCAGACTAAGGACATGGATTACTGGAACCATGTCCTGTGGTCTGATGAGACCAAGATAAACTTATTTGGTTCAGATGGTGTCAAGCGTGTGTGGCGGCAACCAGGTGAGGAGTACAAAGACAAGTGTGTCTTGCCTACAGTCAAGCATGGTGGTGGGAGTGTCATGGTCTGGGGCTGCATGAGTGCTGCCGGCACTGTGGAGCTACAGTTCATTGAGGGAACCATGAATGCCAACATGTACTGTGACATACTGAAGCAGAGCATGATCCCCTCCCTTTGGAGACTGGGCCGCAGGGCAGTAATCCAACATGATAACGACCCCAAACACTGGCCAAGCATGTCTCCATGTCTCTGATGGACTAGCCAAGCATGTCTCCAGACCTAAACCCCATTGAGCATCTGTGGGGCATCCTCAAACGGAAGGTGGAGGAGCGTAAGGTCTCTAACATCCACCAGCTCTGTGATGTCGTCATGGAGGAGTGGAAGAGGACTCCAGTGGCAACCTGTGAAGCTCTGGTGAACTCCAAGCCCAAGAGGCAGTGCTAGAAAATGATGGTGGCCACACAAAATATTGACACTTTGGGCCCAATTTGGAAATTTTCACTTAGGGGTATACTCACTTTTGTGGCCAGCGGTTTAGACATTAATGGCTGTGTGTTGAGTTATTTTGAGGGGACAGCAAATTTACACTGTTATACAAGCTGTACACTCACTACTTTACATTGTAGCAAAGTGTCATTTCTTCAGTGTTGTCACATGAAAAGATATAATAAAATATTTACAAAAATGTGAGGGGTGTACTCACTTCTGTGAGATACTGTATGTATATGTAATTATATGTATGTGTGTATGTATGTATGTATGTATGTATGTATGTGTGTGTGTGTGTGTATATATATATATATATATATATATATATATATATTAAATATATATATTCTTCAGAAATCGGTTTAATGTTTCAAGATTCTTTTCAAAGTCAATAGAAATTTCAAACAAACAGTAATTTTTTGTAATAGAAATCTTTCGTAACAAAGTAAAAGTCTTCACTGTCACGTTTGATCAATTTAATTCATTTTTGCTGGATAAAAGTATCGATTAAATTAATTTAAAATTAAGATAGATAGATAGATAGATATATAGACAGACAGACAGACAGATAGATAGACAGATAGATATTAACTTACAAATATGTACTCACACTTGGTTTTTAATCAGTATTCATTTTGTATTGAGCATAAAAATTTACATTAAAAATGGTAAATACATTCTGAGCAAAACAAAGTGCACTTAAAAATAGCTTAATTTATTGATTACCAATTATTTAAAAATAAATAAATAAAAAATGCAATGTATAAGAAACTTAAAAATACTATGTATACTACTCTAAAAATACTGTCCCTCTGGGCTTCAGCTCAGCAATTCAAAGCCATGCCTGTCCCAGCGCCAACCCTACTCTTATAAAACCAGACGTAAAAGCTGACTCCTCATGACATGAGTATAAACACACACTCCTATCCTTTAAACATCATCTAATACCTTAGCCAGCCTCCAGCTCCCACCCACCTGCAATAACACACACACTCCTCTCAGACAGATTATTACAGAAGAGCATATCACAGCTACTTCACTGAGATAACACAGCCTAAACAATGTTAATGTAATGTAATTAGAGCTAAAATAACATAAGCAGAGCATACGTGACTACACTGGGGTTTCACATGACCTGCCAGTCTCAATACACATCTGTCCGCACCAATGTCGTGTTGGTGTCAAATATAGGACACGTGGGTCATTAAAACAGCCTAAAGTCAAATAACGCTGGAATTTTCTGCTATTATTTTAAAGATAAAAAAATTACATACTGCAGATGGCTCATTAATGACAGCTGGGAATGATGATGTGTCACAAAACTCTCGCCATGTTTGTAAATTAACATGAATATTGCTTTGGAAACAGATTTTGAAGAAATTCAGAAAACTCTGACTCGTTTAGCAAATCTTAAACACAATTCCTCTTTCGTCACACATTTGTTTTATGCAATAGAAAAACATTGTTTCTGAAGAGTCCTAACAGTAAGAGTATGATCATGAATTTAGCAATGAAAAAACAAAAAAAACTACTACACTATTGTGATATTTTATTCAGCAAGAACGCACTAAAGTGATCAAAAGTTACAGTGAAGACATTTATAATGTTACAAAAGAATTTGATTTTTTTAATAAATTCTATTCTTTTGAATGTCCTATTTCTCAAAGAATCCTGAAAAGCAACGTTTCTTGAGCATCAAATCAGCATATTATAATGATTTCTGAAGGATTATGAGGCTAATGGCTGCTGAAAATTCAACTTTGCATCACAGGAATAAATTAAATTTTAAAGTATACTAAAATAGATTTTTTTTATGATCAAATAAATGCAGCCTTGGTAAGACGTTCTTTCAAAAACATAAAAAAAAACTCCTACCAATCCTAACCTTGGTGGTGTACAATGGTAGAGTACAAAACATCCACATGCTGCTATATTTAGCAATTTAAAAGGATTGTTTAACTTTGTTTAACAGATACAATCTGACCTCCTCAGTCAAGCTGTATTTGGCTCAGTTGGTCAGAGGAGACAGCTGTCGATTTTGGCTGTTAGAACGAGCTCAATACAGTTGAAACAGTGACAACAAACAAAAGAACACAAACCCGAAAAATTAACAACAAATGAGGTTGGAAAGAAATGAACATGGGGAAAAGAAAAAATAAAGAATTACGATGGGAAAGGAAAAAATACAGTCAAGAGATAATTGTGAGAAAATGAGATGGGAGGGAAAGGCTGAAAGCTGTGGGTTGGTAAATGTGTTGCATAAGATATTAAAATCGAACAGTTTGCTCCCATGCTCTAAATAAAACAGAATGATTCTCACGCTCTCTGTATTGTACAAAGCCGCTAACTTATCTTGTTTGTGAAGCTGTTGACTCGATCTGACAAAATCAATTCTATAGATCAAAGAATGCTATGGAAGTGGGTTCACCAGAAAAGGCACCATTACAATTACAGACCCACTGGTGAGACATGATGAAAACAATATGGGGTTACAGTACATAAGGAATATTGTACAGTAAGTCAGTTATTATTGCAAAATAGGACCGAAAGTGAGGTCTTGGATCACCCTGAATGGGTTTATTTTGCAATAATGTCCTGCTGACTGTACATGATCCCACTTATTACATAACTGCTTACCAAATAAATATATAGACATGAAATACTGATCTGAGTTGAAATGATTTTATTATTGTGTAGACAGCTTAACTAGCTTATCTTATCGATTTTATTATCTTGTAGATAGCTTAAAGTCTCTGCTAAGAAAAACAGTCCATTACAACACAGCCTAGAAACAACACAAACACTGCAACAATATTAAAATAAATTCAGTTTATTTTTAATAATTTCTATTTATTTTCATTTTTTTAAAAGATATCAAAAAAGACGTGTCATTTTACAAAATTTCAAATAAACGTTTTCTTTTGAACTTTCTATTCATCAAAGGCTCCTGAAAAAAATACATGCCAGTTTCCACAAAAATAACAAGCAGCAGAACTGCTTTCAGCATCATAATGTGAAATGTTTTTTGAGATCTAAATCAGTACATTAAAATGATTTCTGAAGGATCATTTGACACTGAAGACTGGAGTAATGGTGCAATGGCTTTTTTTTCTTTTCTTTTTAAATTACAGTCATACAAATATATCTGAAACAAAGCATTCTAGAGAGCGTCAAACTTACCCATCATATTATAAAGGCTCTGTGGGGCAAACTGCCTGGGCATCTTCTGTATCGCTTCTTTATATACAGATATGGCCTCCTAAAAACAGAATACACCATTAATTCATAAAAAGCTACAATTATAAGTCTATTTATTCCAAGCCTTAATTTTCACAAACATAAAAAGCCAATTAAATCAAGTTCAAGAGTCTAAAATATCAAATTCTGATGATTGTTCTATTCACTTTATACATTTCCTGGGAAACCGATTTGAAATGGCACACTTCATTTTTTAAAGCATTAGTCTGAAAAGTTGTGGTGTGAAAACTGACTTTCATATAAATCCATTACATCCGATTTGGTGTGTACAGAATTGAAATCTAAAGGCTGTAACTGTGCTAGAGAGCATCTCACCTCCTGGTGGCCCTGCTCATGAAGAAGCTTTCCCAGGTTATACAGGCAGCTGGTGACTGAGCTCTTGTGTGCATGAGGATCCTTCAGGTTTTCATCTGGGATATCGGCACAAGTGACAAAAGTGCGCTTGGCCTCTTCTAGGCGGCCCTGGTTCATCAGGACAATCCCTGTGTTCAAGTAGGCGGCTGACAGAGAGAGGAAAAGGGGTGAATATCAGTGCAAAAGGTAATGAGGCTTATAGAGGCTCAGAGAAAGACCTCCACTGGGGCTGCAGAAATGAACTAGCTGATTTATGCAGATCAGCGGTCTGCAGTCTAGTCGATAAGGTGCCAATACATATTCACTATCCACCCGGCCAGAATCAAATCTAAATCAGCAGGGGAATATCCACTCCAGCTGCAGGCTTAATTCTGATGATCTTAATAGACCATACGTACACACAGAACCACAGATTTAAATGAGTTTATATCACAGGACAGGACAATCTATCAGGACTCCTGCAGCAGGGACTCAGGGAAAGCAGACATCCATCACTCTCCTCAGAGCTGCAATATGTGCGTGCTCTGATCTCAAACTAGTACAGATCTCTTACAGATGTCTCACAACACATTAACGTGGGAGGAATTGCTACTGCACTAAAGTAGCATGTGAAGGAAACAGCGAGTGAGGAGATATTTTTGCATTAAAATTCAGGGGTGAATTCTTTGTTTTTTTTGCATCACTGCAAAAACATGACTTTATTATAATTCTCCATTTAATAGGTTTTTATTACTATTTTATGTATTTTATACACTTTTTTCCTACTGTTTATACTAGTCTATAATATTATATTTGTATGTTTTTGGCACTGTGTTTTGTTCCCCTTTTCATGCTTTTTCATTTAGATTTGTAATATTAAAACATTAATAGTAAATATACACTATATAAATATACACACACACATATATATATATATATATATATATATATATATATATATATATATTCCAAAAGTCTGGAATAATTTAAATCATTTTTTATTGTTTTTGAAAGAAGTCTCTTATGCTCAGCAATGCAACATTTATCTGTAAATGTATAAGTAAAAACAGTAAAAAATATCAGTAAAAACAGTAAAATTGTGAAATATTATTACAATTTAAAATGACTGTTCTATTTTAATATACTTAAAAATGCTATTTATTTCTGTGATGGCAAAACCAAATTTTTAGCAGCCATTACTCCAGCCTTCAGTGTTACATAATCTTGCAGAAGTCATTCTAATATGCTGATACGGCAGTGTATTTATTATTAAATAACATTTAATAATATTAATATTTACTCTTATTAAAAATGTAATGTGTAAATATGCAATAAAATTTAATAATAAACTTTCTTATTAAATATTTACTATTATTATTAACAAATATATCTCCTACAAAACATGGTAGACTTGACCCTAAACTATCATACACTGACTTACCATCTAGTTGATTCCGAATGTCTTACAGAATGTTTTACAGATTGTCTCAAAATTTGACTTAAAAATCCCCAGACCACATCATGATAATTGTCTCCCTGGGCAAATCTAGTCATTCAAGCAGAGCAGCAATAATTTCCTCCCATGACACTAAAAACAACATGGGAAATTCTACGAAAAATCTTAAAACGGCCAAAAATAGCACATGCATTTCATTTGGCTAAGAGGCAAGCAAATGCATCCACACTGGGCCAGATAGTATAAAAGGATTTTGGCCTGGATTCTTTTTTTTTCTATTGAAATCGAATCAAACGTCAATCATTCCTTGACAAGAGTGGAAACAGAATGACTGTGTAGGCCTGTGAATCATCATTATTTCTTTAATGCTGGACTTAGTCTGAGCGCACACACACACACACACACACACACACACACACACACCTTTAATTTGTAGTTGCCTGGACACAGTGAAGACTGAGGAGGCTTGAAATTGTTCATAAAAAGAGGAGCTGTACTTACAAGCCAGCGTTGGCCTGCTCCCAATGGCCAGCTTATAGTAGTGGAGGGCTTCTGAGAATCTGTTATTTTCCTGGAGCAACAGACCCCTGCAATCCAAAAGGAAAGAAAAATGAGAACAAGAACAGTTACAAAGTATGGGTAACACAATTATTTCTAATTAATAAAAGGAAAAAGACAAATAATGAACCAGTAAATTCATTTAATTTAATATCTCATTTTTTTTTAGTTAAATAACTATGAAATCAATTTCCAGACAATGAAAACAAACTCAAAGCCATAGTTTGTACTAAGATTACAAAGGCTAGTGGGAAGGAAAAATGTTATTTCCCAAATGCCCTGTATGATTTCTTTTTTTAAATCAGCTGGGCACATTTTCAATTGATGGACGAACATCCTACAACATAAAAAAAGTCAAAAGACTTTACTCTTAGAAAAATATGCAGTAAAAAAAATAATAATTTAGTAATAAAATAAAATGATATTCATTATTATATTCACTCCATTTGCATTCAACTGTTCAATATTTAAGTTAAATAACTATGAAATCAACATTGATATCCAGAGAACAAAAACTCAAAGCCCTGTGTTTGTACTAATTTTACAGAAGGCTAAATGAAAAGAAAAAAACAAAAACAAACATAAAAATCTTTCCTTGTAAGAATTATTCAGCAGAAATAAATGAACAGGAATGAAAACATTTTTTAAATACATGAAATTAGAAATCAGATTATAATAGCTTTAAATTCCTGATTTCCAAGCTAATTATTATTACAATTAATATAATGTTATTCACTGAAAAAGAATATGCAGGAAAACATCCCATGTACTGTATGACATGTAGGGTGCAAAATCTGTCTCTCTAAAAAATTAGAATTAGATGCATCGAGAATCGTTTTGTAATCACATCACAGCTCCCTGAATTAAAATCAAATCCGACTGTGAGGTGCCTAAGGATTCCCATCCCCTCTGCTTTAAATGGATAACTGAGAACAGCCCTAACGTGTGTGGTATATGAATTATGTATGAAGTGCCTTCATGCCCTGACTGTGGGGGTTAATGTGTCTAGTGGGTCCCTGACACCATCCTCTGGAAGGCTGATGAATCTGGGGACAGTCATAGTCTGGCCTCTCAGGAGATTTCCTCAGCTTTACTAGGACAGATCGATAGAGTCAGCTGTTAGGAGGAAGTTCGCTCACTCACAGGTTATACAACATGTCCGCCATGTTCCTCCGGTAGTACAGAGCGTTCCTGTAGGCTTGCTCGGCCTCCACCACCTTTCCCTGGTTCTTGAGAACATTTCCTAAGTTACCCCAAGCTGAGAAACAAGAATAAAGCATTAAAATTCAGAAAAAAACAAGAAATCTAGGAACATCTAAAAATAAGATAAAAAAAAGAAACTAGATAAGTAATTATCCATTTACAAAAAATAAAAATAAAAATAATATATATACAGTGAGGAAAATAAGTATTTGAACACCCTGCTATTCTGCAAGTTCTCCCACTTAGAAATCATGGAGGGGTCTGAAATTGTCATCATAGGTGCATGTCCACTGTGAGAGACATAATCTAAAAAAAAAAAAATCCAGAAATCACAATGTATGATTTTTTAACTATTTATTTGTATGATACAGCTGCAAATAAGTATTTGAACGCCTGAGAAAATCAATGTTAATATTTGGTACAGTAGCCTTTGTTTGCAATTACAGAGGTCAAACGTTTCCTGTAGTTTTTCACCAGGTTTGCACACACTGCAGGAGGGATTTTGGCCCTCCTCCACACAGATCTTCTCTAGATCAGTCAGGTTTCTGGCCTGTCGCTGAGAAACACGGAGTTTGAGCTCCCTCAAAGATTCTCTATTGGGTTTAGGTCTGGAGACTGGCTAGGCCACGCCAGAACCTTGATATGCTTCTTACAGAGCCACTCCTTGGTTATCCTGGCTGTGTGCTTCGGGTTATTGTCATGTTGGAAGACCCAGCCTCGACCCATCTTCAATGCTCTAACTGAGGGAAGGAGGTTGTTCCCCAAAATCTCGCAATACATGGCCCCGGTCATCCTCTCCTTAATACAGTGCAGTCGCCCTGTCCCATGTGCAGAAAAATACCCCCAAAGCATGATGCTACCACCCCCATGCTTCACAGTAGGGATGGTGTTCTTGGGACGGTACTCATCATTCTTCTTCCTCCAAACACGTTTAGTGGAATTATGAGCAAAAAGTTCTATTTTGGTCTCATCTGACCACATGACTTTCTCCCATGACTCCTCTGGATCATCCAAATGGTCATTGGCAAACTTAAGTCGGGCTGGACATGTGCTGGTTTAAGCAGGGGAACCTTCCGTGCCATGCGTGATTTCAAACCATGGCGTCTTAGTGTATTACCAACAGTAACCTTGGAAACGGTGGTCCCAGCTCTTTTCAGGTCATTGACCAGCTCCTCCCGTGTAGTTCTGGGCTGATTTCTCACCTTTCTTAGGATCATTGAAACCCCACGAGGTGAGATCTTGCATGGAGCCCCAGTCCGAGGGAGATTGACAGTCATGTTTAGCTTCTTCCATTTTCTAATGATTGCTCCAACAGTGGACCTTTTTCACCAAGCTGCTTGGCAATTTCCCGTAGCCCTTTCCAGCCTTGTGGAGGTGTACAATTTTGTCTCTAGTGTCTTTGGACAGCTCTTTGGTCTTGGCCATGTTAGTAGTTGGATTCTTACTGATTGTATGGGGTGGACAGGTGTCTTTATGCAGCTAACGACCTCAAACAGGTGCATCTAATTTAGGATAATAAATGGAGTGGAGGTGGACATTTTAAAGGCAGACTAACAGGTCTTTGAGGGTCAGAATTCTAGCTGATAGACAGGTGTTCAAATACTTATTTGCAGCTGTATCATACAAATAAATAGTTAAAAATCATACATTGTGATTTCTGGATTTTTTTTTTAGATTATGTCTCTCACAGTGGACATGCACCTCGATGACAATTTCAGACCCTCCATGATTTCTAAGTGGGAGAACTTGCAAAATAGCAGGGTGTTCAAATACTTATTTTCCTCACTGTATATACAGTATATATTTACACAGTATATATATATATATATATATATATATATATATATATATATATATATATATATATATATATATATATATATATATATATATATATATATATATATATATTAATTTAAACTTAAACTTAACATAGTTGTGTCAGATTTTCATTTGGTCTGATTTTGTATTGATTATAAAATTGATAATTTTTTATAAGGCAAATTGTACCAGGTAGTCACAATGTCTCCACGACATTCTATTTCTGGTAAACCAAATATGTAAATTGTGTGTCATTTCTTGTTACATTATTGGTATCTTTGATATGGTCTCCAGAACGTTTTCATAAAATTTCACAATGTTGCATTTTGGTTGGTTAGGTTACATCATAGTGCAACAATGTGAAACTTTGCGAACGTTTTACGCTTCCAAGTCACATAGTAAACCGGATACAGAATCTGAAATTCATAAAGTCTTATGAGAGGCACAAGCAAGGAAAAAAAGTAAATTACATTATAATAATGCAATTTTAGAAGCTACCCATGCATAGTATCTGTGCCATGAAAGGAGCGAGAATACCACAGCCTGTAAAATTGGATCGTGGGAGGTAATTATAAAGTCATATTGATGCAGTCTGGCTTGATAAATGATTTAAATGAAATTGTGACAATCAATTTGAGAGATTTAACAAATAAATATAACGGGCTGTCGTTAATAGATGGAATTCAATCAGAGAGGATGATAATTTAACAGTTCAGTGGCTCTGCTCCACACACAAAATGAATTTGATTCATGAATCCACGTGACTGATAAACTGGGGGAACTTCTAATGATTCTAAATGCATTAAATCATCATTTTGTACTTACAATTAATTAAGCAATATTCGCTGAGCTAATGGAACTTAGTACTTAAAAAGGAATTTGTGATTTTGTTTTTTTATGCCAGTGCACACTTTGTAAACATCAAAATCACTTACCTAAAAATGATCTAAGTAAATGTTTTGAATGATATTATGACTTTGGGTAACTAAATATTACAATATGACTGCATAAACAAGAATTACACTCCCAATATCTGGCAGGGTTTTATAGTTAACTAAAACCAGAAAATAACATTTTGTTGCCTTTAATAAAAACGTAAACTGAAATAAAATATTGAATAAATATAAAATAAGAAAAAAAAATCTATAAAGACATGTTAACTCTCTGGGGTCGACGGTATTGCCGGCGATACCAGATAGGTTTTTTTTAAATATATAAAAATGACAAAACACAAATTTACTAAAATTAAAAAATTACACGAAAATGTCTAAAACTGAAAACATTCAAAATATTAACCAAATAACTAAAATATTATTTCAATTATACTAAAATAACACTGAAAAATAGGTAGAAATGTCATTCGATGCAGGGAGGTAGGATCTCCTGAATTACTTAGACTATGTTAAATGTTATAAGTAGCTGAAATAAGCACAAATGTCAGGGCATGTCAAAATATCTCAAGGGCCCCAAAATCTCCTCAGAGGGTTAAAATTACCTTTAGCAGGGTTCACAGATATCCCTGACTTGTATAGCATCTCCTCATTCTGCCAGTCACGGTTCCTCAACACCGTCTTAATCCCAAAAAGAAGAACCAGGGCCGCTGAGCAGCCTAGCACCAAAGTTCTGGAGGACTTCCTCCTCAATCTGACATATAAAGCTCTCATCCCCACTGCTACCAACAGGCAGAAGCCCATACTAGGGATGTACAGTACTCGCTCCGCCACCACGAAGCCTACGTAGAAGAATAGGTTGGTGGCAGGGATGAAGGGAACGGCCAGCAGACCCAATGAGAAGACCACCAAACTCTCTGTGGTGGGTAAAGATGATGAATAGTGTTTTGCAGTGCCATTTGTTCCATTCATCTGCACTGAGTTTGAGTAAAAAGTTGAGTGTTCATAATCAGAGCTACAACTGTGTCCGTTTGTGGACTTCCCGTTTGCTACATGATGTGCTTTCCCGTTGGTCTCCTTGCTTTTGGTTGGGTAATGGCAAAGCCCGAACCATGTCAGCGCTAGAAGCGAGGTGTAGAAGGCCACGGTGTGGAGGTTTCGCCAATCTGCAAGGCTCCTCACAAGAGGCAGAGCATCCATTGACCAATCAAAACTTAGCATGTCAGGGCACAGGAGGAGCCAAACGTTCATGGCAGGGAGGAAAAAGAATGTTAGTGTCCTAGTTAGGAAACAAGGACAGTCTGCTGCAGGGTTGTCCGAGTTGGAGAAGTTCGGAGGTTTGTTTCCCATCCAGTAAAGACGGCAAGCCAAAAGGATGACTCCCCAGAAGCCCAGCAGAAACACGCTCAACAGCAGGTGCAGGTTCTTCTTCTGAGAAACAAAAACAGAGAAAAACAACATTGATCAAAAGACAAAACTACTGGGATTTCAAAGACGATACAGCAGAATCAAACATATTCAAATTCATAAAATAAATTAGGCTGGGCAAATCCAACCTACATCGTACAACAAGGGAACTTTGAAAAAAAAACAACTAGATAGGTATTCAATAAAAAACATAATATAGCTATAACATAATATAAACCAAAAATAAAAAAGGAATAAAATAAAACAAACAAAACTATCAAAACCAAACCAGACAAAGACAAACAAAACTCAGCAAAGCAAAATAAAAGAAAACCAAACGAAATGAAAATGAACCACAAAGATTTTTTCAAACCCTTGTGCTTACATCTGGACCAGGTCTTATTACCAATACCAAGATTGACCAATAAGCCAAAAAATTCCAACTGCATTAAATATTAAATAAAAATGCAAAAAAGGCAAAAGATCCAACAGTAAGTAAATTGAGACCGGAAAAATAAACATTGGAGCACAATTTGGAACACAAGCAGCCTTCATGAACAATTTGTTGGAGTCTTAAGAGTTATTCAATACATACTGTACCACATGCACATACTACGGTTTCATTGTGACATCAATCCTTGCGAGGCCTGTGATGGTTAACGAGAATCAGCCCTTTGCATCTCCAGTCACTGCAAACAATTTGAAACTCTTGGCCAAATGTAGAAACACATTTTCCACATTTTTCAGAGAGGCCAGAATAATAAACGTAGCGTCACTGACTGCTGGTCAGCGAGTACAGCTTGACGTCACAACACAAGGCAGCGCCGCATTCATCTCTGTCTCATACAGCTGACTTTTACAGACTTTATAAAATAAACAAGATATGGCCTCATAAATGTGCCAATCCATCATACTGCAGCGCTGATATTAAACACTCCAGCATGAAAATGATTTCAGAGTATTTATGGAGTGTTTGAATATTTTACACGTTAAGTAAAAGAAGTGACCAGTTCCTGGTAGAGCAGCTGCAAAGTTCAGTACGCCTTCCTTTTCGTGTTGATTTTGGATCGTGGATACCCTCAAGCAATTTTATGACTTCCTCCAAACACGGAACTCATTCGGTACAGACGGCAAGCAAACACGCAAATGATTGCTTCAAGGCCTTCGTCAATCACCATTACAGGGATAGGTTCACCCAAAAATGAACATTCTGTAATCTTTTTTTTTTCCATGTCATTCCAAACCTTTATGACTTTCCTCCTCCTGCAGAATACAAACGGAAATGTTAGGCAGGATGTTAACACTGCTTAAAAAAAGCTGAATAAAAGTGAAGGAAACCATGTGTCTTGTAGCATTCGTTCCTATTCACTTTAAATGTATATGGAAAAGAACAGAAAAAAAAATCTCATTTTGTATTCCACAGGTTTGGAACAATATAAGTAAATCATGACAGAATTTTCATTTTCATTTCATAACCCTTACAAGATGTTATGTACATTTGGAAAACACTCATATTAAAGATTAATGTTGGAAAGCTTTCCCTAATGATTATTTGTGAACCATTTTGTCAGTCCATAACACCATTTATTGTAACTTAGAGCGAAATACTCCTCTTCCCAGCTGACTCACTAACAGAATGACTGTGAGACAGTATGTGTTCTGCATTAATGTCCAGCTGCTTTATACAGTATAGATTTTTTTGTCCTGGTTTTGGTCATCTCTGGTTTAGACAAAAAGCACATTATTACTCACAGGGGAAATGTCTGTAACAGGCCACTTCCCATGTAATCATGTTATGTAGCACAGATGTATAGAGCATGTCCCAAATGACATAACCTTTACCGTAAGACCTGACAGGCACACAGCTCTGAATCTGTGACATGATAACACAGGAAAGAGCCACATGCCACCAAGAGAAGAATAATAATTTTAAAACAATTTTTAAAAAAGATAAATAGTTGATTATTTTTTATTGAATGAATACTTAAAACAATAAAAAATATATAATGACTAATATTTTTTAGAAATGTACTTTTTATATGGTGTATTTTTTACATTCAATTTTATTTTTATTTTTTCTGTAAATTATTTGTTTTCTCACAAAATTAATAAATACACGTAACAGACAAATAAAAAATAAATAAATGCTATACGAGAGCCATTTAGAAAGTAAGCTTGCTCTTTTATTTTGCAGCACACTTAAAGAAAACTATGTCTGTAAGACCTATCAATCTGTCACCAATTAAAGTCTTGGACAACATCAAGTTAACAGCCTGTGTCTCTCGGTTCCTGTGACATCTGTTTAAGTTTACTGACTGAAGGCATGATGGGCACATTAATGATCGCGAAAGATGAATACTACAACAATAGAACTACAACAATAGCTTGAACACATATAACATCAGTGCAGTTAGAAATTAACATAATAAATATTTAAATGAATAAAAATGGTTTATATGATAAAT
Source organism: Onychostoma macrolepis (assembly GCF_012432095.1). Lineage (NCBI taxonomy): Eukaryota > Metazoa > Chordata > Actinopteri > Cypriniformes > Cyprinidae > Onychostoma > Onychostoma macrolepis. The sequence continues at coordinate 7,608,267 of NC_081172.1, read as the reverse complement.
ATTGATAAGATCTGAAGGTGTTTTGATTTCGTGCATACAGTACAGCCGGCTGTTTCAGGTGGAACATGCATGTCCCAGTGGAGTGAACTGTAGGCTGAAGGGAAGAGGTCGTAAAGGGACCGTCCCACAGGGGTCTTGAAGCAGCAGGCTACAGAGGCCAAGCGGAACGGTCCGACTGAAGAGAAACACAGAACTACATTGAGGCAGGTCTAAACTGCATTGGTATGAATGTCACAAATGCCCACATATACTGTATATCTCTAAAATGAAAATTAGTTAGAAGAAAATACTACAGTAAGTAGAGCTTTCTGAAATTAGCAATTAAAAATGTTCTCGAATAAACAATTCGGTAAAGATTCTTAAACTACCCATATTGATAATTTAATCCATGCCTTTTCATGGGTGTGTTAAGAATTTTACTGAAAAACATTACTAAGCATCAACTATGAAAACAGAAATGAGGATTTATATATAGTGTATAAATAATATACTTACTCTAGTATTGCACATATGTAATTAAAATATTTAACAATATAAATAAAATAAATAAATAAATTTGACTGAACAAAAAGAGACTAAAATGATATACAAAATAAAATGTAAATGAAGTCTGTAAGTTAGTGCTCATATATTAAAGCTTCACTTAAGCTCTGTTTTGTAGATAATTGCACGTAATATCTGCACATAATTGTCTTCACACAGAAAAGACATTGTAATGATTCTCATGGACAGCTGACTGACAACAAGATGCCTGCCATGTTTCATGAAAACGTCAATGACGACTTTCATGCAGCATTTCATTGGTACAAAAAGCAAAGCTGTAAGCTCAAAGCTGTTTTTGCTGCCTTGCAAGCTCTGCTATTTCCTTTTGGTTACACTTGAAAGTCCTCACATACTTCACTACATCTGTAGTACAGAGGCAGTTCCTGTCCCTAATTAGTGAACTACACCAGTAAGAGAGCGACGATCACACAACATATAGGCATAATTACATCCTTGGAGTCAAAGAATTCATACCAGGAAAGAGGCTTTCAAAATGTCTTCACATCTAATGACACTTCTCTTCTGAATGTTTCTCTTCATAGATATGGGATTTTCAAAGGGGCCAGGATAGCTTTGAGGTGATGCACTAAATCATCTAGCACTGAAGGACTGTGAATTCAAACGGATGAAAGTATGATGGACATTCATACATTTCAACAGGTATAAATCTCTGCAAATAAGTGCGGTGATGTGGACGCATCTGTCATTTTAGTGCACATACGAGCGAATGACTGAACTCCACATGACCCTGTCAGCCAATCTCACCAAAAGCCTGTAAATATGAGCTGTTCCTTGCGCACACACTTATAAATACATAAATAAATAAAAACTAGACTCTATACAAATTAGCGGTTGTCTAACGGAGCTTAAGCCCAGTGGGGGTGAGACGAATTGTGGAGGCTGAAGATGTGTCAGTGAGGTCATGCGGGAGTGTGAATGCATGCACACAGGATTCTCGCTGGATTTATGAGGCGGCTGCAGGTTTGGGACTGCACAGGCTCTCGAGAACCAGCAGGGGTTTTTAGCACTTGCAGGTTTGGAGCCAAAACACATAGACCCTGGGATTTGTGTAGGTTTCAATCTGTGTGTGTGTGTGTCTGCTCAGAAGGTACTATGCATGTACAAAATGCTATATTTCAAAAAATCTAAATTGTGTTCCTGGTAAGGTTATCATCATTAGACTAAAATAAAAAGTGTTAATGAAAATAAAGCTAAAATAAAATCTAAATATCAGAGTAAACACTTTAAAAAAGCTAAGTAAAATTATAACTGGAAATAAAACATATACATATATATATATATATATACACATACATACAGTATACACACACACACACACACACACACACACACACACACACACACACATATACATATGTGACCCTGGACCACAAAACCAGTCTTAAGTCGCTGGGGTATATTTGTAGCAGTAGCCAAAAATACATTGTATGGGTCAAAATGATCAATTTTTCTTTTATGCCAAAAATCAATAAGATATTAAGTAAAGATCATGTTCCATGAAGATATTTTGTAAATTTCTTACCGTAAATATCAAAACTTGAAATTTTTGATTAGCAATATGCATTGCTAAGAACTTCATCTGGACAACTTTAAAGGTGATTTTCTCAACATTCAGATTTTTTGCACCCTCAGATTCCAGATTTTCAAATAGTTGTCAAATATTATAGTAGGCCAAATATTGTCCTATCATAACAAACCATACATCAATGGAAAGCTCATTTATTCAGCTTTCAGATGTTGTATAAATTTCAATTTTGAAACATTGACACTTAAGGCTGGTTTTGTGGTCCAGGGTCACATATTATGGCATGCCATTCAGGAAAATTTGAGTATATGGAATGGAATGCAACTTGATTATAAGGAAATAAAGGTTTGAATATATTGAATGAAAGTATGAATATATGGAATGAAACTTGAATATATGGAATGAAACTTTAATACATTGAATGAAAGTTTGAATATATGGAATGGAAGTCTGAATATATAGAATAAAAGCTTGAATATATGGGACGAAACTTGAATTGGGTGGATGATTGACATTAAAGAGTATGTATTTTGAAACAAGTGAATGGTATCTTACAGGTAAAAAAAAGAACACTTGCTTGTGTGAACAGCACATTTGTGTAGTTCTGTAGTAAGGGGATGCCATCTGCATCGATGCCATTTTTGTCGACAAATAAAAATGAGACGAAAATTCCCAGTCAGAACTGATGTCCTGTGTGAAAGATGTGTACATCTGAATTGTAACGTTCTGATCTAACCGCAGGAAAACTCTGCGCTGTTGCATGTTCTACAGGCTCGAAAAACAGTGCTTCAAACTGATTCAGAGCGGTTTGTAATAAATGAATAGCACACATTTATGACAGGCTACTGCTTATGAACTAATGCTGATTAATTATAGCGATGTTTACTTTACAATGTTTATATGGTAATGTGTTTTAGACGGTTGTAAGAATGCATATTTTATCTCCCTCATGAACTTGAATGAACAGCCTGCAAATAAGAATTCCGGTGTATTTCGGTCTGGTTTCAGGGATTCCAGTCACAGGAAGGAAAGACTAAGGACATTATTTGACATATTATTCAACAAATAGATTTCACTATCAGGATTATTATAGTTAACTAGAGCCATAAAAAGTATGCGTCAGGCCCTGATGAGCACATAATTTAGCTGTATTTTGTGTCTTTTTGCACTTGAATTGTCAAAAAGCACACACAATTATGTCAAACTGTCAGTTTAGTCATGTATTCAAGTAACAGTTGTGTGATACTTAAATGCTTAATTAATGCATTACAGTTTAACCAAACTCAGTAGATTTTAGTCGAATAAATCTACTGTATTCTTAGTCGACTAAAACTAGACTAAAACTAAAACAATTCAAATGACTAAAACTATATGGCATTTTAGTCAAAAGACTAAAACTAAATCAAAATACTGTCTGTGTGAAATGTCTGAGATGATGGGATATCAAGATGATGGGATGTACACTCCAAACTGTTTGTATTGTTTGTTTGGAATATGATCAGCTGTTGCCAAAATTTTTAGTTCAACAAAGTATTGGAAAATTTGAGGATATAATATTTTTAAAGTCATTCAATTCAGAAAACTATTGCTCTGATAACAAGGATATAACTAGCTACAATATATTATTATTCATTAAATACTGTCAAATTCGCATTTTAATTCCATACACTGCAAATTTAATTCTATATATTCAGACTTTCATTCCATATATTCAAACTTTCATTCAATATATTCAAGTTTCATTCAATATTCAAATTTCATTCCCTATATTCAGACTTTCATTCAATATATACAAATTTCATTCCATATATTTATGATTTCATTCTATATATTCAGACTTTCATTCCATATATTCAAGTTTCATTCCATATATTCAAATTTCATTCCATATATTCAGACTTTCATTCCATATATTCAAGTTTCATTCCATATATTCAAATTTCATTCCATATATTCAGACTTTCATTCCATATATTCAAGTTTCATTCCATATATTCAAATTTCATTCCATATATTCAGACTTTCATTCCATATATTCAAGTTTCATTCCATATATTCAAACTTTTAGTCCATATATTTATGCTTTCATTCAATATATTTAATCTTCATATTATAAATACCATAATTTCCTGAAAGGCATGCCATATATATACACACTAAAAAAGGCTCACATTAAAATGCAAAATATTAAAAAAGTGAATGATTTTTTTTTCACAACTATAAATTATTAGTAGTAGTATATATTTATTTAATGCCATGTCAGCATCATAGGCTATTTTCATGGCAAAAACTATTTAAAAAATACAAGTATAACAAATACAATAAAAACCAACAAATAAACAAACACAAGTTATATTTTATCATTTACAAGTTACTATATTTTTTACATTAACATATGATACAAATTCTAAAACTTTTTCTGGCAAAATTCTATAAATAAGTTTTTAATACCACAGATTACTGATATTATGTATAATTCATCTCAGCTCATTATTCTAAAGAAAAACAGCTTATTTTCAAATGATTTAATCAAAATGTAAATACTTTCTCTGCCTTTGACACTTGTTTTAAGGTTAACAGTTTTTGTTGTATGGGTGATATAAAATATTGTGTATACTATTGTAATACTGCGTTTTACTTGAAATATGTCATATGATGGTAGTGAAATGTGCGGAGAATGCCATTTTTTGTTGTTTATGTCAAAGGGAAATCAAAATTGACCTCATTTTTAAGTCACATTTTTAACACACTGATCTTACTGAACATAACTTATGAGTACATAATTACTTAAATAATCATAATCATCATAATTATGTACATAATCAATACATAAAATCAAACTGTTTTCATAATAATTAGTCAAAATAATAAACTTGATTTCCACTGAAATTTTCTTTTTCCACTTTCCATTCTGTTTTCATTCATGTTAAAAAAGCACGAACTACTGGATAATGTTAACCATTTTTTTTGGCTACTTGCACATCGCTTTCGCAAACCTACATTCAGGTATAGTATGGAATGCAAACTTTTCATGATTCCCGATTAATTTACTTATATAATTTAGTCCCAGTGGATAAAATCAAGTTCTACACCTTTTTGTCTCACTGAATATCCCATTTCACTCTAAAATAAGCCACATTACTCAAACCTTCCAAAACAGTGTTCCATGTTGACTTTTCTATTTGGGAAAAATCTTCCAGTTCTCACAACAAGACACTGTATTTGAGAAAGCAGGAATGTGTTTTGTATCTGAAGTGTACTGATGCACAACGCTGGACTAAATGTGGCAGCGTTTAACCAAGCGAAAACGTCCTCATGCTGTGTGGAAAAGAAAAAAAAAAAAACAGAAAAGAGAATTTAAGAACACAAACACATAGTAAAACTCTCTTATTCACACTACCTGGCCATCAGACAAACAACAATTGTCACGTCTAGTCTGCCTAGTATCTGGCACCATGTAAAACACAGCGGACTTAACTGCATCCATGTGTGCACGCTGAAGACGTTGCTATTTGAATGACTACGCAGAGACATGTCACCATAAAAGAATGGACTCTAAACACCATCTCTGCTCTCTGCTCACAATTTTCACCTTCCTGAAATGGCATTCACTTCTCTTGAGCTTAAGCAAGAGAATAGAACAAGACACAAAAGACAGAAAACCAACCAGAAAGGCAGAACAAAATCTGATAACACCAAACCCTTAGAGAACGACCAACAGTCATGGAGAGAGATTTTAGTGCTTGGTTCTATCTCCATCATCTCCCACCAAAACAAGAAGTGTCCATCTTTATAATACGGCCTCCGTTTTCAATGTCAGGCCTTCTGCAGGCCAATGTGGAATATAGCTTTTGTCTCTTATCTAGTTTGTCTCGAAATAAGTGGTTTGACACTGCCCGGTAGGAGGGATGGAGGCTTTCTCCATTCCTCCCATTGTCAGTTCCTCTCCATCAGTTTGAAATGAAACTACTAGAAACAGGCATATGAGGATAACATCCGTGGGGATAAAGCACACAACAGACCAATTCAAAAGAAAAGTGAAAGGAAGAAAACCATTTTTGGCAGCAATTTTTTCCAGGACATTTGGGATAGAAAGAAGCTTGCCAAAAATTCAATCAGCTCTGGATTCTGTCTCAAAAATGCATTTTTTTTTTTTTCTATTTTATGAGATTTAGTAAAAGAGAAAGGAAAAATAAAAAGTAATTGTTACTTTTCACAAACTATGTATGTTTTGTGCTCCAAAAAAGTTTGATAATGTTACCACTACTTTCATAGCTGCTATTAAAATTATATATTTAAAAAAATCATATATCATTTAAAACATTTAAATATATAAATAAACAGCATAAACTATAGCTGTTTTTGTATACACAAATATTTTGTATATCAAAAAATAGAAAGAAATAATAAAATAATAAAGTTTAATTAAAACAAATTAAAATATATACTGTGCATTTCTAGCCCTTGAGCGTCTCAACTATGATGCATGATTAATTTTCTGTTTGCATTTCTAATATTTTAAACATATTTAATAAATCAAACGGAGAGGAGTATGCCTTGATGTAGCACTTAAATTATGCAAAAAACAAAACAAAAACAAATATGCCTGGAGGTTTTAATATGCTGCTTTATGAAGGAGGACACAATAACAACAAAACACCATAATTACAAAAACTAAATTCATTAGAACTCTTATCTACTCCATCCACAGGTATGCTACAACCTAAATCAAAATCCTGCAACACCCAGCTGCCCAAACAAATAATAAGCACATGACTGGAAAACATCTGAGCCATTCTGACAGAGCAAACACCCTGTGAGATTGGCCATTCAGCTTCAACGAGCTGAATATTTGCTCTGAAGCTGCTTTGAGCACAGTTATTAACGGATCAAGAAAAAAACAGCCCAATAGCCAAGATGCCATATGCGGATTTAGCTTTTAAAATTCACTTAAACCAACAAGCCGCTCTCATATTATGTGCAGATTGCCCTTCTACCAGTATATTTTGAGCTTTCCTCAAAGTTTCAGAGTAAGGACTTTTTCTCAGAAGTCTGTCAGTGTTTCCAGCTCCTGAATGCTAACGCGTGCCTCATCACTCTCGGATTTAACCTACATGACTGATAGAAGAGGGAGGTGTTAAATATTTGACTTTCCTACATGAGTAAATTGGCTGTAACCATGAGGGATTTGGGGAGAGCAGAGTTGACGGATAAAAGCCACCCGAGTCTGCACTTAGTAATCCGCTGCTCTTAATGAGACTTTTCAAATGAATCTGCAACTTTGGGCCTGAAGACAAGTGTAGAGCTACAGAAGATGATTTACTGAGCTCAGCCTCAGACGACAAACCTCCAAGCACTGCCATTAAAGTTTGATGGAGCCAATGTCTGACTTTAAAAATAATTCTACATTCAAATTTTCTATACATTTAGAATCTTAAAGTAAAACATCTTGAAAATGATCTTAAAATATATACAGAATATAGAAAGAAAATGACTTTCTCAGCCTGAGAGCTACTGTAAGTCTGGAAGATGTGACCTGACCATTAAACAGCAGTGAAAAAATATGTTTAACTTTAATTGACCAAATCAGATCAATTTTAGAATATTATTTAGAACAACAAGGAAAACAATTAGAAACTCATAGTGCAACATACTGGATTATGTGCACTAACTGCTAGGCCACAGCTCTGACTTTCAGTTTTTTTTTTTTTTTTAAACACTTTTGTGACAGGCCATCAGCAGTTTGGCAAAGAAAGGCAGCAGCAGCAGCAAAGATAAACAAGAATTATGCTCTGACAACATTTACTGGAGAGACATTTATTGAAGCAGAAGCTGAGATGAGAGAAATAAAATAAAATAAATACAAGGGACCAAAATGTCACACAACACACAAAGACAGAAACTGAGAGAAAGCAAGCAAGAATGCAAGATGCTATCCAATGTGCCATTGAAATCAGACAACCAATAACTATTTAAATGTTTTGTCTAATACAAATATGATTATGGTGGGAAAACAGCCTTGGAGTTGTCTTTAAGCACAAAAAGAAGGTGATATGATGCCAGAGCATGATTATGTCTCAGCTCAGCAAATTCTCCATGAGCCACAACTATGGAATCAGCAGAGGAACCCACACTCAAGCATTTTCTTATAGCCTGAAATTTGACAAATTAGACTTTTATAAGGCCTGTAATACTGTATTACTTTATACTGCTGCTCTACTTACAGAAACTAAACCACAGCTCCTTAGTCAGCAAGATCTTACCTAAATAATCGCAAATAAATGACAGCTACTACACCAGAAACTTCCCACTTAAAACATTTAAAATGATTTACAACTTAACATTCTTCCAGTATCAGTTTGATTAAACTGATTGACAATTAACATACCCTCTAATTACTTAATTTAGATAAACTTATATATATATATTAAATTGCAATGTTTGGCCTTAGTTTGGTGGGACGTTTGAAGATTTCCATACTTGAAGATGTGCCAGTGTTCCAGATGGCCGCAGTCCTACAGTAATCATTCCGGCTCAAACGGGAATGTGCTCAGATAAGCTGGTACTACTGATACGCCAAGTGTAACAAACTTCATAATCAAATGGCAAACAGATATCTAAATTCTCAAGGTGAATGTTTGAGTTCATTTTTGCCCTGCCTTAAATGAGCAGAAAAGAAATGCAGTACTTGCAGAAGAATGAGAAAATAATAATCGATGATTAGGATATGAAGATTTATCACAAGAAAGTAATAATCTTTGAATTGCAGGTATAGAGTCACGCAGAGCTCACCTTCAAGCCGATGCTAATATGAAACTTTATATTTAACAAATAAAGAGAGACATTTATTACCTAGCAAGGCCATAACTGTGGAAAGCACAAAGGGGATCAGAAAGTTGAAGATGAAATTATTTTGGCCTTGGGTTTGCTTGCTTTCTAAACTGTTCTCGGTATTTCAGCCAGGTCAGCAGTCCTATTTGATCATAGATGGAGAAGAATGACATTTGAAGGATTTTTAGGCCTATGTGCCAATGTATTCGAGCTTTCCAGGGTAGCCAAAAGAAATGCCTTGCAGCTATGCATCACCATTTCCCAAAAATATAAAGCTTAACCACAAAAGAGGAAAATCTGAAACGTAAATAAAGTGATGAGATTGAGAAACCTCAATCCATTCAAACTCAAAATTGCTCCCTGTGAAAAATTTATTGAGTGCAGCCACAGAGAGACCTCCTAGCATAAACTTCTGCTTCCTAAATCGCTGCTGTTTATTTAGCCTGAATGGTTCGGCGAGCCTGTGTGTGTCCACAATCCTCCACGGCAGCTACAAGATACTGATTCATCCCTTTCAGAGGTCACTAAGGTCAAGGAGAAGTTTCTGCAAAAAACTTAATGGACCACCGTGACCCCAGTCCAACTCTAGCATATTAAGCCAAATACATAGACTGGACAAGTTTCCAAAATGGCATATTCAAATTATTAACACACGACATCTGTGATTTTATGTACTGATTTGAATGGGATAGAGATTTCTGTAGTCATATTTTTAAAGGGATGGCTCATCCAAAAAATTTAATTGTGTAGCATTTTCTTTCTTTTGTAGAACAAAAGAGGGCATTTTATTATTATTATTTTTTTTTTTTCTGTTATTAGGGGCCAATGATGTTTTGGACCACTTTGACTTTCAATAAATCTTCATATTCCACAGAAGAAAGAAAATCATACAAGTGTGGAGAACTATCCTTTTAATGTTGGATTCATTAAAGGTCATATACTCTGAATAGAAGCATAAATGTGATTTAATATATATAATTAAAACATTACATGTTTAATTAAAAGAAGTAATTAATTAAGGTGAGGAACAACGGAGGTCAAAAGTGTAAAAAATACATTTAAAGCAATCACACACCTTCCTATCAGGATTAAATTAGATTTCTCAGTGGTACAGAGTTGGATGAAAAAAATACAAAAATTATATATATATATATATATATATATATATATATATATATATATATATATATATATATATATATATATATATATATATATATATATATATATATATATATATATATATACACATACATACATATATATATTTATTTTTGTAATTTTTTTGAGGTTGTGTAAGAAAAATACATGTGAAACACCAATTTAACTGACTTTATCTCCTCAGGTAAAACTCCTTTCAGGCTTTTTGCAGCTTTGCAACTTGGCACTTTCAGCAAGACAGAGTTTGGATGGACTGTGGTGCGGAGTGAGACCTCCTGTGCACCGTCAGCAGAGCTCTCCGAAACGAATAATGTGAAACGAACATGGACTTGTGATTCTGCTGTGTAGGTTAGAATGTCTTCCAGCCTTGTCGCTGCATCAACGTATAGCAAATCCATGGCTGTTTACACTGGCTGCGCTTGACCAAAGAAAACATGCTGGATGTGATTGAGTGCCATATGACAAGCTGTGGTATATGGCAGCCTGTTTGTGTACATGTATGTGGCCACCTTGAGGTCATACTGTGCTTTACTCTATGTTCCCAGCAACTGTTTCTTAGCACTAACTACATATAAAGAACCTGAACATGCTAAAAGTTCCCATAAGACATTGCTTTAAAAGCCTTCCTAAGGAAATTATGTATTCCTGAACACCACACTCCATCTTCAGCCAGACCAGCGCTGGACCGGAGGTGACAGGCAACAATAAATTAACCAGTCTGCATCTGCAACCCAAACAAAGGCTTACTTCGGGCTACGGTTTATGTTAGGGCTTACAGTACAAAGACTTCTGCCGCTGAGACTTGTCCTGTGAGACACAAAACAAGACTCAATCTAGCTATTTTTGTATTATTAACCATGTAAGACTGCCTTTTTCAAAAACAATGGAAGTAGATGGAGACCACCAACAACTGTGGTCACCATTTACATTCATTAGTATGGGAAAAAAGCAGGTCATAAAGGTTTGGAATAACAAGGGGGTGAGCAAATGATGACTGAATATTAATTTTTGAGAACTATTCCTTTCACCAACTAGTGTTTTGTATAGAAGTTAAGGATTGAAAATCAAAATATAACTCTGAAGATATGTAAAATACACTTATCTAGCTATTTTCAATGGGTCATGAAACCCACTGAAATATAATAAAGATTTATATTATAACATTACTGTATATAATTAACGGAAGGGGTCACTTAATGTGAGTATCGTTACCTCATCATTACCCAGAAAACTGGAAAAAGTTCTGAATCAATAATGAATCCGGAAAAAGAAATTTCAGTATTTGACAAGGGATTCGTACAGGATTAAAATCCGTAAGTACAACTGTGCAACAGAAATTTACTCAAAATCCTCAGAGACAACTAGTCCCAGTCTGTAATAAAAAAAACAACGAACACTATATTTGGAAATTATAAGCAGCAAGAGAAAAGCAAAATAAAAGAGCAACTCCTGCTTCTGTGGGCAAATGTCTGCCAAAAAGATATGGAGAGAGAAAACACTGAAAAATAAAAATTATATATAAATGAGGCAGAGACTATTATTGGAAATGGAAAAGAGTGTGGGAATAATAGAACCTTTCACAGCTTTTTTTTTTTGTTGGTGGTGTTTTCCTGTATTCTTGGCTTCCTCTCTGAGCATCTTAGCTTGTTACAGCCTCTGCAGATTTCATCTAAACTACTAACAAATAATACAAGAGCGCTTTACACTGAGGTTTGGGTGAACTATTCTGTATGTGTTCAAGCATAGTTCTAAGAATGATATTCATCTCACATTGTTCTCATTTTGTCACTGAATTACAGCTAAATCAGAACAACAGCTCTACAGTACAAAAACATCACAGCGCTGAAATACTGCTGAAGTGGCAACCAACTCTGAGTCGTTCCACTCTAAACAATATTAGCATTCATGTCATGATTAGATGCTTCATGGTTCTGCTGCAGCACTTTATTAACTCGAATGTGCTACAACAAAGACATGCGAAATGGACCAAGATTACTCACAACACAAAGAACGACTGAGGAAAGTTGCAATGAAAATTGACATTTTGAGTGTTCTCAACAAATTTCGTAATTTTTCTCAGTAACATTTGACTAAATGTTGTTTATGGATTGGATCAAGTCAGAAGCGGATCTTCATAACCAAATTTGTAAACAAAAATCTAAAAGCTAAATGAAAGATTCTGCTTGGCAGCTGCAGAAGCTTCCTCTTTATTACATATGGTTTTATGAAATGGTACAAAAGCAAGCGATTGGGACACGTCCATATTGTAAACGGCGGCTATGAGGAAGACACAAAACTCAAAAGACTATAATAATGCTGTGAGAACTAGAGAAGGGCTGGAGAAAGATGAGAGAAAACAGCTGTAGAGAATACAACCTCTTTGTGTGCACATTGTAGCATAAACAACAAAATATACACACGTGAAATGAAAGAGAGTAGGTTTACCCCGCAGACGTCCCTGTGATCATTAATCACACTGCTTAAACTGCCTCTTTGTTATGATAATGAAGGTAAATTCATATTTCTCCTCTCCCTATTGGTTTTATAGAAATGAGTGCTTAGCGTAGCTAAGAGATCTGTGGAGCCCTAAGTACCAAAAGGCCTTAATCTGAACCTTTAGCAATCATTCAATGAAACCTTTTAGTTTACACACTCAAAGTTCACTTAGGCTAGATCATAGGTGGTCTCTTTAAATTACAGAGAGCTGATTGCTGCTGCAGTGATGAAGGTCTTTGTATTAAAGGGGACATCAAATTGAAAACCAGGATTTATTTTGCTCCTTTGAAATGAAATAGTTTACAATTACTATGCAGCTATACATAGACTTTCAGAACTCAAAACTTCCTCCCCACCCAGATGCTTTTATGGAAATTAATTTTTAAAATCTCTAATGCTCACCAATTATATTTTAAAATGCAATTTATTCCTGCAAAGCTGAATTTTCAGCATCGTTACTCCAGTCAGTGTCACGTGATCCTTCAGAAATCATTCTAATATGCTGATTTGTTGGTCAAATATGATATATATATATATATATATATATATATATATATATATCAGGGTAAGGTGGGAAATAGTAATGTACAACAACATTGTTTTTTGTTGTGCAAGAACCTTGAATAACATTATAAGTGGATTTTAGGGGAAGAAATAAAATGCTACAAAAGTGCAGCATGTGGGCCCTTTACGAGTAAACAAATTCCTAAAAGCAGTTTTAAGCCAGAAAAAAAAAAAGCAAGCTAAAGTGCAACCCCTGAACATGTTTCCCTTGAATGCAGCCAAATGGATGCATGGTTCAACGATCGTGCCACTTAGCTAAAGCAAGAAATGTAAAATGGCAGCACCGCCTCAGGAGGACTGTGCATCTTCAGGAAGATGCTGTGTGTGAGATGTGCCCTTTAAGATTTGCCACCTCAAGGACCATCGGCATTTGAAGAGCAATGCAGCGCACGATCAATAAAGATAGAAACATTTCACAGCAAACATCACATCAGCATGGCCTTGATTCTTCGCGCAGGTTTTTAGATGAAGGTCACAAATCTAATTTCGACCTCCAGATGCTCTGCTCACTGAACGAGTAATTACACGAGTGGGCGAGTCGGTTGAGCATAATGCAAATTGATAATTAGGGAGTGAGAAATTATGAGCAGAAAAAACAAAATGAGCTAATCTGCAAGTAATTTATTTGCAGTCGCTAGATTAATGAGATACTCCTCTGGTAGGAGATAAATAGCTTTTTGCTATAGTAGTTTATCTAATTTTTTCATAAATAAACATGAATTCTGTGCATGCATTACAGATTTTCTGTGATTTTGAAAAACCTAAACAAATTTGAGTCAGATATTACAAAAAATAGATTTTTTTCCCTCCCTGTCATAAAGGCATTATTGCAACACTGAATAAGTTCATTCAAAGGTGAAGCAAACGTGTCAGATATCCAGGTCAGCCAAAACCAATCAACTCCACATGATCATCTCCATCATACTAGATCTCCAAATTATCAACGGATCATCTACACTGCTGTGTGGTTGTGTGGGAAGAGCGAGTCTCGTGTTTCCAGATGCATTAACTCGAGTCTGAGGGTAGACTGCAGAGGAGAGAGCCGCTCAGACACAGTAAGCACTATATATAGAGGAGCTGTGACAGATCACTGGATCTGAGCGCTCTTACGTACAACTCTGGGAAAAACAAACAATGAAGCCTTGCAACGCTTCTCATGCGTCTCTCCGCAAAGTAAACAGCAGTTGAAAATACGTAAATTAAAGCCAACAAGGAAAAGGCAGAGATACAGGACACATTTTCACATGTACAAAAGAATATCTCAAACCTTCTGCTTTCACATCATGCTGTAAATAAAGAAACAAAGAAATAAATAAAGAATAATTATTATATAAATGTATAAACAAACATCATGTTATTATTTTGCTCTACCTCTGAAACTATTTTCCTTTGGATGACATCAGTAAGCCCTCTTATATTTTAACCCCTCAAGCCCTAAATTGTTCAAGTGAAAAATAATATTATTTATATATATTTTTATATATATATAAAAATTAAAATAAAATAAAATACATATAAAAATTTAATAAAAATACATACGCAACATTACTATTAAATTGCTCCACTTCTGAAGCTACTTTGTTTTTTTGGATGACATGCCCCTGAAGGCTTAAAACATAATAACAACAACAATAACAATAACAATAACAACAGTTATTATTGCTATTGTTATTATCAGTAAAACAAATTTTCAATATATAAAATATTTATACACATATTAACTGTATTGTTACTATTAAAAATATTTTATTAAAATCTGAAATAAATAAACAAACTGAGCATTAACTAATGTTTTTTTTTTTTTTTTTTTAAATATGGATATTAAAACTAAACTGATGTTTCAACTCTTGTACAGATGAGTCCGAACAATGTGGTGATGGCCCTGGAGAGTCCAGTACTCCCTCTAGTCTCAGACTCCAACTTTTATGCTGATCTGTTGGCTGTGTGTTAGGGAAATCAAAATGCATTTGGATCTTTTCGCACATTGTCTTCATCTCTGAATTCCTATCTCTTAAATGTAGTGCTGGGTAGTCCTCTCTTTTGAACGAATGTGTGAAAGAGTGAGGGCAAAGGGTGATATGCCTGAATGCACAGCAGGGTCACCGCTGATGCTGACCTCAAAGACACAACAGATTCTTTTAATTCATGATATACTATATGCATGCAGAGAGCATAGCATCTTATTTAATTCAAATTCCAATTTGATGTAAAAAGAGACCAGAAAACGAGACAAAAACAGACAAAAGAATTTTATTTGCAGCCATTTTGATTGTTGAAGCAGCTATACAGAGCAACATAATTGTGCTTCTGGTGGGCAGGTGCTCCTGTATGGGATGATGCCTACAGAGCACCACTTCATCATACACTGACAGAAGGCATTAGAGCATACGCATAGCATCTGCGTGTGTGTATGTGCATACGTGTCCATGTGTACACACAAGGCCAGGTCATAAATTCACACCTGTTCCCTTAAACACAGACACACACACCCAGAGCTGAACTTAACACATGCTTCATTGACATACCAGGGCTTCCTTCCAGCTGAACCACCCACACGGTAAACCACTTGACTTATCGAATACCACAATGATCTTACAGGAAAAATACGGTAAAAACATGCCTAATTAAAGCATAATTCTCACTGCCTTTACTTGGTGATGGTTAAGCCAAAATGACCTTTCATTGATTTTCTTAGTGGTTTTAGAATAGTTTTAATATATATATATATATATATATATATATATATATATATATATATATATATATATATATATATATAAATAAAGTCTAATGTATGTAATTACACTTTTTAAACAATATTATGATATAACTGTTTTATGGAAGCCCATGTCTGAAGAGGAAAAAATCATTTTATACATCATAACTATGAGATAAAAAGTAAAAAGTACTACATACCAAGTCAAAATTCTGACATAAATTGAAATTATGAGATAAATAATATTTTCATGTCATAATCAACGATGTAAAAATGACTCCGAATTTTTACAATTTAATCTCATAATTATGACTTAGTATCTCATTTTCAAATTTAAATCTCATAATTATGACAATCATAATTAAGATAATAAAACATCAAAATTATAACAAGTCAATTATCTCAATTTCAATGCTTTAATCTCATCATTTTGATTTAGTATCTCAATTTCAACTTTAAATCTCATAATTATGACTATGTATCTCAATTGCGACTCGTGCCATTTTTGACTTTTTATCTCAGAATTTTGACTTTGACTATCACGCAATATTTCACATATATTATATTTATGGGTCCATGTACATTGCGTTCATTCGTTTTTTTATTTAAAATTGAAAACAGAAACATGAGAAAAAAACTAAACAAGAAATTGCCTTGATTTTCCGTTTTTACATTCAGGGGTAGAAAATGGATAAACAGTTTGAATGTTCAATTTCCATATGTGGGCGGAAAAGAAATGCCCCTTTCCACTGATTGGTCAAACAAGGATCAAATGGTGCCGTCAGTTTTGTGCAACAGAATAAGAGTCCTCCGCTGTTAAAGCGTTTATTGCAACTCCTGCGTTCATCTCCCTCTCATCAAACAACCAGACCAACAAATGGCTTGACTCAAAACATACTGGGGCAGCGCCTAGACAGGGTTTACTTCTGTGTAGGCATAGATTCTATATGGCAATATATTAGGTGCTTATTGTAGAAATATGTATGTACCTTAGATCTGCAGCCACATTAACCTTTTAGTCTATTTCTTTAGCGCACTGCACATATTATTTAGCTGTCCAGTTAACAAAATCTGTGTGGCAAAGCTGTGAGACATTTACATTATAGTGAAGTATCGATTTACCAGTATCGAAGTATACCAGTATCGATTTTAGTGTGAATATAAAGCTATCTTACCGTTTTGATTACATTTTTTTTTTCATAGAGAAGTTTATATGATACTTTCATTATCCGACAGCATGTTACACATAATACATGCTATTTTTATAGAAAAGGGCATTTTTCTAACTTTATAAAATATGTCCGTCACCTTTAATATTAAATTCCTGAATTTAGTAAATATTTGAAAAATATGACATTATAGGTGTTACCATTTAAATCCGTACCAACCAAAGCCATCTTTGCACTGTGGCACAGAAGCTGCATCTTAAGTTGAATTTAGATGTATTTACAGAATTAATGCTGCTCAGACGGCAGTAAATGCATTAACACGGCAATTGCATTATGGAATGAGATTAATGTTTTAAACAAAAACATTCTGAATAGCCTACAGAAATATGAAATTAGTGACAAAATGAAACAACTGGATACTTGAATTATGAGGTTACATCACCAGCAGGTCGCACCAAGTAATTGTGTTGATGAATGAGTCAGAGTCATCAATTCAACCAGTTCATTCAAAATGTTAATTTGTTCAGGAGCAAAGCAAATGGGTCATTGAACCACTCACTCAAATGATTAATTCAAAACTCGGATTCATTCAAGAATGAAACGCCTGTGTTTTTAGTCAAATAAAACACACTGTTTTGTGTCTAAAATTAAATCAATTTATACTCATTATTAATGAAACCGTACTGTCTAAAAGTTATGACTGCTGCGTATTCATACTAAAATCAATACTGGTCTGCGCTTCACTATAATGTAAATGCATTCGCCCATGTTGTCCAGTGCGTCATGCAGCTTTGCCACACAGATTTTGATAACTGGACAGCTAAATAACATGTGCAGTGCGCCAAAGGGTAATGTGGCTGCAGATCCGAGGTACATACATATTTCTGCAATAAGCACCTAATACTTGCCATAGAGAATCTATGCCTACACAGAAGTAAACCCTGTCTATTTGTTTGATGAGAGAGAGAGACGAAATGCAGGAGTTGCAATAAACGCCTTAACAGCGGAGGACTCTTTTTCTGTTGCACAGAACTGAAGACGACATGATGACAGCACCGTTTCATTTTTGCTTGACCAATCAGTGAAAAGGGGCGTTTAATTCCCTCCCACACGTGGAAATCGAACATTCAAGCTGTTTATCCATTTTCTACCCCTGAATGTAAAAACGAAAAATTAAGGCGAATACTTGTCTTTTCATGTTTTTGAAAAAATGAAAATGGTGCCGTTTTCTCATATTTCTGTTTTCAATATTAAATCAAAAAACGAATGAATGCAATGTACACGGACCTTTAGGTCATAATTATTTATACACTAGACTGTACACTTGTCATCAATGTTTTACGACTGAACTATGAAATAGCTGTTTTTCATATTTCTCTATGACTGGATGATTTGACTCCTTATAAATTTTGCATAGTAAATCAACAATTCACTGAATTATAACACAAATATAAAAAGATGAACAACTGATAAACTCTTTTCCCTTGTATTGCACAAAGCCATGCAAAATTCTGTCACAATGCTCCTCACACGTTTACTTTATTAGCTTACCAACAATGCCGTTTGTACTGTGGAAAAACGGTAAAATTGCCAAGTCCTCAGGAAAGACATTTTACAGCTTAATGTTGATGAATAAACATTGTGATCTCATTTTGAAAGGTGCGTTTGCCAAACGTGGTGCGCTAATTGTATCTAACTTCAGTATCTGTTACTGAAAATGAGCCTATTAACTTGTTCCAGAAAATGAGCTAATAAAACAGCATTTTCCACATAAAGATAAACTGATTACACCATAAATGCAATTGCTGCCGATGCCAACTATGTTATATGTGAGTGCTAAACATTAAAAACCTACATTCATTGTAATGCAGGTCGGACCTGCTCTAAAAATTTATTTTGTTTTAGACTAAAGGTTACAGACAAAGTTTGAAAATCCACGTCAATCTGCGAGTATTCAATGTAAAACATCTCAGCAAGCATACTTTGATTGGCCGTGAGTGTGGAGGCTTTTTTAAAAGGGTGAGCAATGACCAAAAGCATCCTAGAGCTCTACCAGGACTCTCAATAAAAATCCCCCAAGAGCTTTAGAGGGAGATGCTGCCAAAGGCGCCGAGATCGCAGCTCCCTGTTAACTCAACATGTGCTTATGCACTTAACTCATTCTTTCTCTTTCTCATGTTCATACGCATGCGCACACTTACGCTCAGCTCTAAAATCAAGTGAGCTGACTACCTAGACTGCATTTTAGGCATAGGCAGGCATCTTAATTATATGCTGCCTCTTAAGATACCTTGTTTTAGACAATTTCTAAAGCAGCATAGTATATTTCTTATATTTACTCATCATACTTTTGGCTTGGCAACATGATATTGGAATCAAATTATTTGAGTCAAATATCCCACATGGAGAACTATTTGTGTGCCACACAGACGAGCTGCCTATTCAAACAGTGCTCAAATTGGTCATTTAGGAGACTCCATGATACCTCCAACATGCCAGTAGTTCGTAAGTAAAATGCTACCAAAGACGTGCCTTGATTTCCTCTAAGATTTTCTTAAATGCAAGTGTGATTTTTCCCAACAATAATGCCTTAATACAGCCACAAAAACCGAGAAGAATACAACTGTTTGTAGGGGTAATGGAATCACGGAAAGAGAGGAAAGATCTCATTATGCATTCACAGCAGATAAGTCTCTCTGGCTATCATTACTGCAGTGAGACAGCAGAGGTGTGAGAAATGTGTAGCCAGACCATTACACTCCGATCCAGGCAAAAGAGCGTTAACATGTGAATGATTATCATGATATGGAAAAAGACTTTGTGACACTGGGTTACAATTTAAGAGGATAAAAATGCTACTAGAAGTCAAGGTTGGATGCCTATTTTTCCTCAACCATTTTTGAATTGGCAGACGAAAAATAGCCATGCCGTTATAACCGAACCCAGCTTAGGCAATACATCTCTCAAAATTATTTCACAAGAGTCAGGTGAATTTCAAAGCTGGAAATGAGAATTATTGAGGGATGCATATGCATGATATATCAGCACCATATTGGATATTAAGATTTCCTCATGTATCTATATTTGTCGTTATTGGGGGGAAAAAACAAAAAACATACTGGCTGATGTTGAATATTTAATTGTAAATGTTCATTTATTGTACTTTTACATACAGATTTTCTTGTTGTTATCTAAAACACAAATCTAAATTTTTCAACTATGCAATGTTGTGATGCCTAAATTTACAATCGATTTGAGTTTTTCACCTTTAATTTGTTTAGACACCAAAGTACTATTATATACATTTTACAAGAAAATATTTCAGTTTTTGTACCTCAAAATGTAATGTTTAATACACCATTACATTGTTTCTTTGTAATTTTAATAGTAAAAATTAGTTTGTACACCTTTTTTTTTTGTCTGTGTGTGTGTGTGTGTGTGTGTGTGTGTATAAATGTTAAAATCGTCCATTTATCTGTCATCACCCAAACCGTAAAAATAATTAACAGCTTATCGGTATTGACCAGAACTTTAATATTGTGTGTCCTTAACATAATTGTCCACAACATCATCATGTGGTTGTTATGAAAACCACAATTTTTTTTTTGCCTTGAATTGACAAGCAATATCACATATTAAACAGACTGAACTTCCATTTCTTGCAGCCTCATTTTCACACATTAAATTAAATGTGGCATCCAAGAGAAGATTGGAAATAAATTGAGTATTCTGAGCAGACCAGGGAGATTCTAAGAAACACTTTAATGCAGTTTAGAAACCTCACAACGACCAGACCCTCTTAAACTTGAGATAATTGAATCGAATGCACCATCTATCTCCATAAGTGATCATCCTGAGTCCAGACCAGCTGCCCAGAGAGCATTTACTTATAGCAGACATTATGATTTAGCATTGATATAAAGCTATGGGATGATGTCATAAACCACATACCACAATCAGATAAGCGGCCCAATTTACGATCACATCGCTATTCTCATACAAGCCTACACATTTAATATGGATGGACGAAGAACGGCCATTAATATGTCTCTATGCCTCATACATAAAGCAAGTCCACAGACCAGAAGTACAGCACCAGGCAAAGAGAATTATAGACGTGTTTACTATGCCACATTGACGAATGCGCTCTAACATCTAAACGCTGGTGCTTTTTAGTTTATTCCCCCACGTTTAGTTTATCGTCTCATTATAGCGAATGAGTCTTCAGGCCCTTGGATGTACGGAGCAGTTTGTCTCCTCGCTAAAACCCATCCAGCTTTCATCTCTGGAATTATCGCCGCACTGCAGCCTGGCAGATGAGAGGTATTTGTCCTTCGGCTTGCGGATCGTAGACGTCTTGATGCTTATATGTTTACATAGCAATTCAGGCTTCCCCTTCGACTCTACTTTACGCTAAGCTGTCGTAAGTCAGAGTGACACGGTCTCTCCTCAAAGAGGAAAATCTGGAATTATTTGCCTCTGACAATGTGCTAATACTGTTGAACTGGATGACAGCAATGTGAAAACACAGTCGGTCCCTGATGCGGAAAGGATATGTGAAGCACATGGGTTTGCGGACAACGAATGCTCTCTGGCACTCTGTGGAGCGAAGCATTTCTACTGTACGGCTTAATATAGTTGAAATGACAGCTGGGGCTTATAGAAGAGCTGATGATTGATGGGGAGATGGTCAATCAGAGTGCAGAGAGCTGTCAGATATGAGAGATCATGCTCTTTTGTCACCTACAGGCCAGACTTCCCAGGCTGAAGTGATGTGCCATCATAGGGCCTGTCTGCTGCAGTCTATGAATAAGCCAGAGGTAGACAACATCAGACTGGCCTCCCTCTGACATGTCACATGCCATTGTGATGAGAAGCAAAGCAGTAATGGTTCAAAATACACTTGTAAGCGCAAATCATACAAAAATGTACATTGTCAGAAATAAAATTTAAGGGCCAAAATTGCCCTTTTTAAGGAGCATTTTCTTTCATTACGAGCACTTTTTCTCTCTCTAACACACATAAAATCCATTTATTTTAAATACATTTTGAAAAGAATAAATGAAGTAAACTCTCAATCTAAACAGCTGTTATGCATAGGTGCTGGAAGGTAGAAGATAATATTGAAATTGGCTGATACAAAATGCACTAATTATTTTCTTGTTATGGCCGATAACCAACAATTATTTTGTATTGTAAACAATAAACTAGTATTTTGTCTAAATGGATAAGAAAATAATTTATGCATCACACAATTTTAAGTTACAGTTTGAAAAATGTATGATTGGTGTATATTTGTTTATTTAACAGTATTATTAAATTATTGATGTTTTTAAAGATTAACTTTAAAGCGATAGCTCACCCAAAAATGGAAATTCTGTCATCATATACTCAACCTTAAGCTGTTTTTTTTAATTAAGCAAACAAAGCAATACAGGCAGATAAACAAGGACAAAACAAGTAAATACCTGGAGAATGCAAACCTTAAGCTATTTCAAAGTTGTAGGAGTTTAGTTTTTCTGCTGAACACAAAAGATGATATTTTGAAGAATGCTGGTAACCAAACAGTTGCTGGTAGCCATTGACTTCCATAGTGAGGCGGGGATACTATGGAAGTCACTGGCTATCAGCAACTGTATGCTTACCAAAATTCTTCAAAATATCTTATTTTTTACATAAAATAAATGAACTCATAGTGGTTTGGAACAACACAAGGATGAGTAAACATGACAAAATTTTCATTTGATCCTTTTAAATGAGCG
This sequence comes from Onychostoma macrolepis, assembly GCF_012432095.1. Classification (NCBI taxonomy): domain Eukaryota; kingdom Metazoa; phylum Chordata; class Actinopteri; order Cypriniformes; family Cyprinidae; genus Onychostoma; species Onychostoma macrolepis. The sequence goes on along the minus strand of NC_081172.1, from coordinate 7,585,479 downwards.
TTACATGAGGAAAATGATAATCTACATATACAAAATTTAAGAAATAGGCATGGGCAATTAAATAGTCAATAGCGACCATTCAGTATCAACAGTTACAATAAAAAGTAGTTTTTTATTGTAGTTTATTTCTGATGAACATGAATGCAAACATTATTCGAAAAAAATCTTTACACTCCGGCATGAGAGTTTAATAGGTCTGTAATTCTCAGTCCCATTTGTGCACACGTCAATTTCGTTTGTGCTGACTGGCTGATGGTTACGAATGTCAGTGTCTTTTAACAGTCGATGGTAAATCCTCTTGACAAGCCAGGGTTGAGCAAAAGTCGACCTGATGGTCGGTTGCTTGAAGAGCAGAGATCTGCACACTAAGGAGCAAGGCACCACTGCGTGCAATCCTTCTATTATCATTGATTTCCCTGTCCTTTCTTTCTCCACCTCATTTCACACACTCACTGACTGCTGCTGTTTATGAGTGATCGCCGCACTAATTACTGTTCTCATGTAAACACAATACATCCACATCATTAGACGTCATTAAATGAGCATTTGTTACGATTGCACTCTGGCCGTTAATAAAACAATTTCAGAAGGTTAGCCAGGCCTTTTCCGGCCTCACTTTAAAATTTTCCAATTATAAAGGGTTCATTAAAAACAGGAGTTTACTGGGGACTGACTTCACCCGTGACGGGTTCGGATGAACGGTAGTTTGAGAAAGCAGAACGGGTCACTTAAATTTAAAGAGCCGGCCTTCAGCAAACTCCAAATCAAGGAGGTGAACATAGCTGCAAGGTTGCCGAAATTTGATGTGGTGCAGAAACATTTTCTCACAATTACAGGTCGTCGTGTGCTGCCAAGCAAAAACACAAACATCTCTGGCCAGATGTATGTATGTAAATACACCAAATAAACACCAATTTGATTGCACTCCACTCTTGCATTTTTTTAGTGTGTTACAAAGAAAAAAAAAACCATACGGTTTGTTATGGTTCACTCAGTTGAACACACATGCCAAAATGAATTCCAAATTTCATCCTGATGGAAAGCAAATACCACATATGAACTTTTATACAAATTATCCCCCAGCATACACATGCACTATCCATCCACACATCACTGGGCTCCTCCAAACACAGCAAGAGTTTAGGAAACCAGATACATGCGTATAAAAACACAGATGGTTTTCCAAATGGTGGATAAAGGCTGTTTACCTTCTGGAAGAGCGCAGGAACCTGCTGCAGCTTCAACCTGTTGAAGACAAACACGTCGTACATGCCAGCCACAGCCAGCACGGTCACGCCTTGTTCCTTCCAAAGCATGCTACAGGAAGCACACGCCAACGTGCCCAAGAACCACGTCCAGCTCTGTCCATGGGCACCGCTCGTCCTCAGGGAGCAGTGGCGTATGTAGCAGCGCATGGCCAGGAGGAAGAAGAGGGCGGCTCCTACGTCAGCCCGGCCCACGATGCCCGCCACAGCCTCGGTGTGGATGGGGTGAGCGGCAAAGAGAAGCCCGGCCAGCAGGCTCCAGCAACCTGACCCCAACAGCAGGCTTGAGAGACTAGAGAACAGGGCGGTCGTGGTGCAGTGTAGAACCACATTGACCAGGTGGTAACCCCAGGGATCTAAGCCACCCAGGGCGTAGTTGAGTCGAAAGGAGAGCGTGCAGAGTGGGCGGTAGGACTTGTGGCTACCGCTGTGGGTGAGAAGTGTCCCCCAGAAGTCATCGTAGAAAATGTTGATCCAAGGCGTTTCAGGAAGAAGGTCCTGGTTGGTCTTGATAGCACGGCTGTGTGGAGAAAAAGAAAGAGTTTGAGATTCAAATATATAAAAGTCAATTAATTTACTATAGTGTGCACAAGGATATTATAGGGCCCTACAATTTCCGTGATGCGGAAAACGTGGAATCCAGTCATAAAAATGGAATTTACTGTATAATGCGGAATGTCACGGAATTTGCCATATTTTGGATGAATAAATCAAAAGTACACTTAAATCAAACCGTAATATGGACTAGTGTCTGTGAATATTAAGCAACAAAAATACTATTTTAATATGAATCGTGAATGAATGGCGCAGACGCATAGTTTCGTTTACTACACACTGTTAAAGCGCATGTGACACACGCTATATTTTCAGCCTCTGAAAATAATCTCTAGAACTGCTCGTCATATCATATACAAACAGAAACTTAAAGGTCTTCAAACAACCCATCAAAATAGAAGTTTAGTTTAACTTGAAGAAACTGTGACAGAAATATATATGACTTAATGTAATGATAGTACTACTACTACTACTAATTAAATCATTATTAAAACATTTTTAAAAGAATATTTACACGAAAAAAAAAAAAATTATCAGAATTTACCAGAAAAATGTAAATACATAACAATAATAATAATAATAAATAAATAAAATTACAAATTAATAATTATTATTAAAATTGAATGAAAACATTAAAATGGAATCCAGAAAATTAAAATTATGTAATACATTGTGTAAGTTTCATGATTTAAATGAATTAGACATGCTTTTTTGATATATATATATATATATTTTTTATTTTATTTTTTTATTTAACCATTAAAAGAGAGTATAGAAAAATTAAAAGGGAATCCAGAAAAATTAAAACGGAAAAAACAGAATTTGGAAAAAAAAAATTAAACTGAATTTGGGAAAAAATAAAACGGATTTTATAAGGCCCTAATATTGCTTTTAAGAGTGACGGTTGGGTTAGTCCTCATACCACATCACTTGTTGTGTTAGTGCAGGGGTGTCAAACTCAATTCCTGGAGGGCCGGAGCCCTGCAGAGTTTAGCTCCAACCCTAATTAAACACACCTGATCCAGCTAATCACGTCCTTCAGGCTTATTTAAAAAATACATGGTTTGTTTGTTTGAGCAGGGTTGGAACTAAACTCTGCAGGGCTGCGGCCCTCCAGGAATTGAGTTTGACACCCTTGTGTTAGTGTATGAGCTATGACAGACATTCATCCCTTGCTGAAGTTCCAACACAGCAGTCTTGACAAAAGATCATGAGAGGGCATGACTAAAACACATCACATACATGAGACCATATGTGAAAGTATAACTCTGTATGTAAAATGAACATTGACAAAATCTTTCAGCTTTGTCAAAGTCATTCAGTAAGGCAAGCATCACTACTATTGTTTTTTCAAACTCACTAAAACTAAGTATTAAACTTTGGCATGTAACTCAACCTGGACCATTTGCGTTGCAGACATGAATGAATGGCAGGACTCAATAACATATTTAAAAATAAAAAACAATCTTCAAAAATTATTGGTTAACTCTAAACATACTCTTCCATTTAATTAAACTCTTCCATGATATTCTCTTCAGGAATAACATTCAGTTAAAACAATAAATGTAACATTACTCACATAAAGATGACCTTGTAGTTAATCCTGTGAGGTTTGACTGGGACACAATAAGATAGAAAGAAAGAGGAGGGAACATTGATTCTGACTTTCCTCAAAGTTTAAAAAGTGAGGACATGTGGCGCACCCTTGAACAAAAACAAATAAAAGCTCAACAGAAAGACAGGGACCTCCATTTAGCCGCAAGTGAGTACGAAGTGGTACCAAATGCCTGTCAATCAAACCAACCCAACTGTGCCAGAAACCATCTATTGGCTATCCCTAAGAAACTGAGCGACAAAGAGCTAAGGGGAATGAAAAATGCATAAAGATGGCCAATGTAGAAGAGAATGAGTGAGTGGAAGGATAAATGTGCAGTTTTCTCCCTGGGAAAAAGCTTTGGGACTCTAAATATGTCTGAAGAAGGTCTTATAAAAGTGTAGAGTTGTACAGGGAACAGGAGGAGGCAGGGAGGGATATGCTCTGAGGGCCACAGACACACACTGTGCCCACGCTGTCTGCCTGCGTTGCACCGCCCCAACAAGACAGAAAGAGCCCTCAAGGCAATCAAACAACGCAAACACGTGTAAACAAAGCAACTAGGCAGTTACCTTATTCCTTATGCAGTCATCCATGCCAAAATCCCTGTCATTCAAACCCAAGGCGGTGGTATCTTGCTGTGAAACAAACACCCTCTACCTCCTGTGATCGTGAATATACTGTATGCCTGAGCACAAGATGCTGCTGAACCGTTGAGCGTAATTACTCTCCTTAGAGAGCGCAAGCAATGACATAAGCTGTAATTAAAACATGCAACGGGAAATACGTGACAAGTGCGATAACGCGCCATCAGCGCAACTGAATAATCAGCCGTCACAGCAATGGCGCCCAGAACGTGCAATTAACAGAATGGAGACAAAAGGTTTAATGGAAGCATGTTTACAAGAGAAAGATATGATGCAAAAAGAGCAATGGATCCCTGGCTGCAGAGCGAGCCAAAGTCTTTGATCATTTGCTACTTGCACAGTCGCCAGCAGCGAACGCTTGTCTTCCAGTCGCCCATGAGAACAGATGGAACTGGGAAAAGCGAGATGTTACGACAGACTAAACTGCCAAAAAGAACTAGTTCAGGACATGCTTCAACTTCTTGGTTGTCTTGGGGGAGATTTTCAACAAGACGTGTTGAAATTGCAGCGATTGCCTTGTAAGAGTCCACAAGAAAAACAGATGCTCTGAGAACTACATTTCTCCGTGAGATAAAGCTCTCCGTCATCGGACACATTTCAATTCCCTGCTTTGACTTCGAATCACTCACTTTCTTGGCAGAATTTCACGATTTCTTCCCCGTCAGGTATACCTTCTTTATTTTCTCCAAGCCATTCGTCAAATTAGATCTTCATCCTTCCAAACAAAAGGATAACACGAGAGCCATTGTGGTTCAATTACACCTCTGAATCATTTGGAAGGAGTTGCCAATTTACTGGATATTTTGGTGAGCCAGAGAAAACAAACACCATCGCCTGAAGACTCGACACCCAGAAGCCCAGACACGACAACAGATTCTGTGCCAGGCCCGGCAGGCAGGGGCTTCCGAGATCGGCTTTCACGTGAAGTGTGAATCAAAAACGAACACTTGGAGCTCTGGTGGAGGATCATAACTAAATATCAGTAACAGTGGAAGCTCTCGGATTGCATGACGAGTGTGCGTATTCTTGAGCCACTGCCTGATTTGGCTTGACAGCACCCCGAGGAAGTCTGACTCCCATGAATGATTCTAATTGGTGTTAGTGAGACAAATAATGTGAAAGCTAACCTCTGGAATGGGCTGATCCTTCTCGCCTGTACAGAAAGTAGAGAGGGACAGAACCATTTTACATTCAAGAGTGCGTTCGTGCTCTTGACAATTCTCAGGGGACCGGCGGTATCACGCCATTCTGAAACTGGCCACTTTGCTTCATCTAGAGTCCAATCAGCGTGCCGGGGATACTGTGACCACATCTGTCAAAGAATGTTTGCTTATCGCTCTATCCCTGCCGTGACTGGCACGTTGTTACGTTTTGGCCGACCGCAGCTCTAATGAGAAGTGAAATCCAAAATAAGTCCTGTGTAATCTAGAACCCAGTTCCCTCAGACTGGGAGCAAGATTTAGCTCTGCGGCCATGAGAGGAGCTTAAATGCTGCGGTGTCGATAGCAGGCTGCGACCTCAATGTTTTCGGACAAGTACAGCTTTGCTACGTCCAAAACAAAGGCTTATAATTCGAGCCAAATGCAAAACAAACCATGCAAAGAGTCTGGTCTCTGGAATCAAAAAGCAACAAGTGACCTACTACGGAGTGACTGTATTCCATGAATTGCCTTTCCTTCTTTACGAATTGGACAGATACTCGACGTGTGATTAGCTTAGCGCACAGAAGAAATTCTTTATGCCAAAGTGCATGAACGTCAGCAGCCGTTCATATAATGCAAGTACATCCAGGGTCTATACGTTTTAACGAAACAAACATAGCTCCCTTGAATAGCGCCAAAAAAATGGTTCCAGATATTCTTCTGAAAAGTTTGAGACAATGCACAATTGTTTTCTATTTGTGCCAGCAAGTGAAAAGAGGGGAGGAAAAAGCACAGGCAGTAGGGAGATGTGTTTTTCGGTCTGCCAAGTATGTGTCATCACCCGGCTTCAGTGTCTGAAAGGGCCGCAGTCATATTTTGAGAATGCCTACAGAGAGGCTGTCCGGTCTGTCCACTCTGCTCTCCTGCCTGGGCTTTTGTCTATGGTTTCTTCCCATGAGAATGCCTGCAGGTCAATAACAGAATACCTTCCCCTTATGTGGTGCTTATGCGAGAAGAGCTCTCAGGGACAACAGCCTTGTTCTATTGTGCAGTTTCATGAAGAAAAGCTGTATGGGTTATAAAAGAGGAAAACCAATTAATTTGTCAGAATAAAGAACTGAACTGTTAAGGAAACACAATCCAAGCTGAGCAGCTCACAAAAAGTACAAATTTCTTTCATTCTTTCAGTTATTCTTTTATACATTCACTCTTTTGTTAAATCTTTCATTCTTTCTTTCATTTAATCTTTATTTTTTTTTTACTTCTGTCATTCTAAATTTCATTTCTTTCATACTTTTTCATTCGTTCTGCTGGTCATTCTTACATACTTTGTCATTAGTTCTTCCTGCCATTTTTTCACACTTTTTCATTCATTCATTCATTCGCTCTGCCAGTCATTCTTACATTGTCATTGGTTCTTCCTGCCATTTTTCACTCTTTTTCATTCATTCATTCATTTTTTGGGATTGCATCCTTTTGCATCAATTCATTCAGGAATTCTTCTGCATTTGTAAATTATTTTGCATTCATTCATTCCTTTGCATTTATTCCTTATTTTGCATTAATTTGTTAATTTATTCATTCATTCATTCCCTCTCTCATTATTTGGCATTCATTTGTTCTTTTTGCATTTTCTCATTCATTTATTGGACTAATATCAGTCGGTTAATTTAACCATGTACCATGTAAATACTATAATATAATCATTATGTACAATTATATATATTAAAATGCCATGGTGTTTCTTTCTGATACAATCGCTGGACCACGGTACTGCCACAGGATTTTCTAAAAGAGTATAGAGGCTCAGATTTTCCAGTAAAATCATCAAATATTCAATATCAGCAAACACCTAACTGAATAGTATTAAATAAATTATTATTAGTCATATTAGTAAAATAAATTAAAGAAAGAGGAACTTGTGGCTGTGCTCGACACGTAAAATCCATGAGAACCTGAAATAATGTTTGTTTATTACCAAGATGTCACTACAGGCTACCACATTTGATATTGCAGTGAATAGTTCCTCTAATGAAGAGCATTGGGTCATGCTGCAAATCATGTCAAAGGTCTTACCGCATCACAGCTTCCTTGAAATGGGAAATAAAAAAATCTATTTGCATAAATAAATAATTTATACACGGCAGATTATTCAGGCGCAAATAGGTTTCAAAAGGCTAATCTTATAAATGCCAGCATTACAAATCAATTCATACGGCTGGAAGGAAAAATAAACTATTGACATTTCAAAGTCACAAAATGCATTTTGTCGCCAATTTACACTCAAGAAATGTCAAATAATGAGTGAGGTACAAAGAGCTCTCTTAAGATATTAACTAATAGATTTGACACTTTGAACTGTTCCTTGTTAAACAACAGAAAATCGATACCACGGTAAACTAAGTCAATGTATTTCAATATGCCAGTCTGGCAAGTTAGTCAAAATGTCAGCTGGTGTATTATTGAATTAGGGTCAGACAGAGTGAGACTAAAGGCTTTCAGTCAGTGGGCTTCAACAAACAGTGAAGCAGACACACATTGAAAGGGTCGGGGGCTCTGCAGTCGGAACAAACCATCTCGGGCCACCATGAAATCAACATGGTCATGGCTGGACATTGTTGATCTAAACGCCACAATAGCCACATTATCTAGTTTGCAACCATGTAAAAGCAAAAAGAGAATGGGTGTAGACTCTCATTTTTGCAGTTAAAAAAAAAAAAAAAAAACGAGTATTATGTTATACATTCAAGCATGATTCAATTTATGGCACTTTCCCCACACTCTCATCTTTGAACCTTTTCCAAAAAATAACATGCACACATCAGCACCCATTTGAACTTTTTTACCCGCATGAATGAATCAATTGTCCACTAATGGCAAATCAATGAATGCGCCATTTCTATTTAGGCTTTATTGACAAAAAGAAAGAAAGAAAAAAAGCCCACTCAGCACATTGACTACTAAATTAGCATGGTGAAAAAGCGACCACCACTTTTCATTATATCATGCCACCCCTCTTGGGAAAAACAGCTTTTACAGAACTCACTATTAGGCCAATTGCTTTACTATGAGGAGAACATTACATGGCAACTGAACTCTAGTAATTAGATAACAGAAGAAAGAAGGAGAAAAAGGAGAAGTCTATAGCTTCAACTGGTGACTCTCCTTTCTTCACTTCCTGTGTGTCTGTTAAACATTGTACTGTAAAAGGCAGAGAACTATTTGCATGGGCGGCTTTGGCCAAAAGCGATCAGAAAACATAAGTTACACCCTACACATCTGTCCTGTAACACTTTCATGGATAGTAACAGACTTCCCAAAAGGACTGTAAGAAGAGACTCTTTTCATCCCACAAGAAACGTCTGGCCTCTAGGAAAAAAAGCATTTTAGAGTTAGCGATTATCACAAGAAGGCGTGAAAGCCACTTAAAGGACATGCCTGGGACATACACTTGCATTTTAGAGTCTCGTAAATCTGAGGGCATATGCTAGGACAGACTGCTTCCTCACAGCACAAATATACCAGCACGTTCTACCACGTCTCGCCCTGTCTTTTATTTCCATCACAATCTGTCAAAAGGAACATCTCTGAATTTTGGCAAATGATGGGTATCTGAAAATGTTCAATTAAAATAAATAGGAAAAAGCTGTTCACGGACTGCTAAAAATGTGACTTCAACCCCACATGGCAAACCACTAAATGTCTCCTTATGTTTACACTACTATTAACAAGAACCAAAACAGACCAAAAAAAGCTGAGTTTGTGCAAGATCATGATCTTCAGAAATGCCATCCATACCGTATATACACACATTTATCGAATAAAAACGTATATTCAAAAGTTTAAATGTTTTTAAGTATTTTATAAAATACAGTACAAAAATACAGTAAAAACAGCAATATTGTAAAATATTCTTAAAAGTGAAAATAGATTTTTTTCTATTGTGATGTTTTTAAATGTAATTTATTCCTGTGATGCAAAGCTGAATTTTCAGTATCATTACTCCAGTCATCACATGATCCTTCAGAAATCATTCTAATATGTTGATTCGCTGCTCAAGAAACAATTCTTATCATCAATGTTGCAAAGTGACAATTACTGTCACTTTTAATCAGCTTAATGGGTTATTACTTTAAGTGTACACACACATAGTTCACAGTGGTGTGAAAGCTTTGTACTGTATCAGGTAAAATCTTTGGAGCTTTGTTCATATCCTGTGGATCATAAAGTGGCATGTGCGTCATTCAGTCAGCGCTTCATACTGCAAACTAAGCCACCTGTTTGGCATCAATGTTGACACATGATACATCTTGCATAAAGGTTACAAATGTGCTGAACAGGGATTTTCTGAATAGTCATCAAGTAGATGGTTAAAACAAATGTACTGTTGAACTACATAAGAGGCTTGCACACATGTTGCCTACCTACAGTGGGAAAGAAGAGTGTGGCGGTCATGACCTACAGTATACCGATGCTACTGTAAGCACTAGTGCCTGGCTGAAAACTCTTAATTTCTGGGGGTTTGTTGCATCTAGAACTAGGTTCTTAAAGGAACAGTTCACCCAGAGATGAACATTTTGTCATCATTTACTCATCCTCATGTCGTTCCAAACCTGTATAAGTTTCTTTGTTATGTTGAACACAAAAGAAGATATTTTGAAGAACCAAATAGTTGCCAAGCTTTTGCCAAGCTACTTATTTCATACAGTTAGACTCCAGTTAAGCCTTTCTTATGAAGATGTAGGTAGCTAGTAACTAACAAAGCACAGGCTAATATACACTAAAATTAATCAATATATATATTTTTTTCCAAATGATTTTGATGATTAAATGATCATTTATGGGGCTGTCAGCAATTTAGAATTGTCAGCTCAGCTTTGTCACATTTAACACATTCAGTTTCAAGAAAACTAAATAAATTGCCATTATGTAATTTTTAGAGCACACAATTTGCATATAATAATATACTTAACTAGTAATAGTACAATCTATACTCAAATTATACTAATAAATAGGCTGCATAAACAAAAACCATGGTTTTGAAAACAGCTACACTACTGTTAACTGCTATTGTTTTTATTTGCTATTGCTTTGTCAAATGCTACTTAGCTGCTACAATGGATACAAAATGCCATCCATCCAATATCAATTAGCCTAATCTGCCAAACGTGTCATGCTCTGTGAATCCTCTGGTAAATAAAGAGGCTTTGTTTTATCCAGAGTTTGACCCAGGTCTGAATACTCAGCCCACTCTCTGGCCACAGTACACAGGCCTCTCAACAGGAGGCTGTTTGTCACGGCTCGAGTCCCTCTGGCCAAAGTGTAATAAATTAGCTGGACTTTGTTCCTGCATGTTTCTGGAGCTGCTTTGTCTTCCCATGGAGAGAAAGAGAGCGAGAGAGAGAGAGAGAGAGAGTGGGCGACCTGCTCGTTATGTTTGTGTGCAAGACCCATCCTGTTGGGATGGTTTATCATTCGAGTGGCTCTTGTTGACCCACAGGAGCACGTGGGTAGGAAAATGAGGAGAATGACATCGGATGGATGAGAACCAGCTGAAGGAATGCAGAGGGGAACATGTGGTCACCCGAGGAGATCCACACAAAAAACTCTTCAGATGGAAGCGAATACACTGCGCCCACTGAGCAGGCTTTTTTCCCCCCTTTTCTTCCTAAGAATTTTCTTTTTTCCCCTCATTTTTGGACCGGTGCACCAGCGACATTCTCAGTTGTTGCCTTGTCAGCGGGGTGCGTTGGCTTTCCGGCGAGTTATGTGCAATAGGTCTGGCGAATGTCAGAAATTTTCAAAAAGAACATCTGCATTGTAGACAAAAATCATCAGAAATACTATGCGAATGAAATGAAATGAAATTAATTCAGCTGAGTGTCTTTTGCGTCTCATCTTGGCTTTGCTTCCGCCACTGGAGCGCACAGATTCCTGGTCTACGGACACGTGGCGGATGTTCTGAAGTTGTGGGCTGGAGTGCCTGCTTGCATGCGATGCAGTCTTTCTTTTATGAGGCATACCAGCAAACGGGCCGTGCCAGGCCATGGCATGCTATTGGTTTAGCCAAGACTCACTACAGTTAAGAGCACAGCACAACGACCGTGAGCGCCAGCGGCTCAACCAACCAAATCCGAGCATCTTCAGTAAAATATTGGCAGCCAAAAACACTTTGCCACCCACACGCAGCTCCCACTGCCTTCAGACCATAATAAAGTTTTTTTCCTGCTGCATATGGCTATTCCAGGTCTTCTCCTCTATCTTGACCACAAAAGCCTTCGTTCATCAGAAGTTTGATGTGTTGAAGAAGGGATACTGATTACTTCGGCCTTTCAGAAGACACCAGGTAATCTATCAACTAGAGGCCATGATAGCAAATCAATCTAGAGGAGGCTGAAAGACCTCCAGGGTGAACTGCTGTGCATGATTTATACTTCATTTTTTCCCCCTTCAAGAATGAATGGTATTTTACTAATTTTTGGAAAATTGGTAGCCCGTGCATGAAAGAAAAGTTCCAACAAATAACTGAATTTACTGATTGTTCAGTTTGGTGCAATAAGGTTTTTGAATTTATTTCAATGCATGCACCCGAATTAAAACTTCAAAATAAAGTTTACCTAATCCATTTGTGTTAAAAATGGAAAAGGAAAATAATAAAATAAATTAATTTTAAATTATATACCAGAAAATAGTGTCAGTCAATGTTAAACTAAGTCGAAAATGGGACAAAAATGCAATGGTAAAAAGTCTAGTATGCAAAATGATATGCAACATTCATAAAACAGAAGTAGGAAAGATGAGTTTAAACTAATTATTTTTTGTTGAGGGCTTGATTTAATTGCTAAATGTTTTCCTTAACTGAATTACTGTAATCTCAGTGAGGTTTGTATTTTCCAAGTGTAAAATAAAATAATGAGCCAATAAAAAGTTGTAAATAAAACAATGATTAATGGAGTATGGTTTACAAGAAAAGGCTTTTTCGTGTTTTACTACTTCAAAATGTCATGTTTAATTCAACATGTTACTTGTCTTGTTTCTCTGTAATTATTTATGAAATTTACAAGCAATTTCTGAGTGAAAAGTCTTTCAAAGTAAATCTTACAACATTTTTTTCAGTGTCGTTTAAAAGAGAAAAGATGTTTTTGTTCTTTTCAGTGTTTGGTAAAATCCTTCATCCTCTTCTATTATTTTGTCACGGATAATCTTCATAATTACAATGCAAATTCCTCCCAAAACTCTCTCTATTCCACAACAATTCCCTTTGTTAATGAGCTCACTGGAGCACAAAGCACACTTCCATGTGTGATTCCACATGTTCCACATTAATTATAGACAATCACAGAGGATGGTTCATGGTGGTGCACAGTGTGATCTCATTAGACACAATCACACTGTTATCAAAGATGCCTCTCGATCAAGCGCACACGTTATTAGCTGCACATTAGGGGGCTTGCTCATAATTGAAGGTACATATGTTGTGTGTCCTGTGAGTGAAATCACAGATGACCCCCAACAGCACATACATGATGAGACCTTGACTTTGACCCCGCCTCGCTTCCTGCTGCAGAACATATCATCTTTTCAGTATGACCAATAGCGCATTCCGTGCAAAACATAAGACACAAGAGATATGTTCCAAAACTTAGTGAGCTGCCTCACTGCCTACACAGGCATCATCTTAACAGTCATGAAGCCACACAAGTGAGGGATCTGAGATGCTCTTCACAGGCTGCAGCAAAAAGCCTCGATGACTTGATTTCATGATAGCATGTTGCTAAGCTAACATAGTGATACTTTAATACAAATAAAAACAGTACACAGAAATATTAGGTAATATTTTTAACTACACTGAGCTGTTTTTACTAATATTTTTCATTTTAGAATATATATATATGGGTAGTTGACAAATAAAAATTGGACTGTGTCCTATGGTGTGACATAGCAAAAATGTAGAAAAAAAACTTAACATACAAATAACATGAGAAAAATGTATCTTCATTCTTAAGAGTTACAAATAGCATGAGAGCGGTTTATCTTCAAACATTTTTTTTTTTACATTTTCAGTCACACCATAGGACACATTGATATGTCAACTACCCATATATATATATATATATATATATATATATATATATATATATATATATATAGACACTGGACAGTATGTATGTATTTATGCATGTGTATATCGACTTTAAATTATATTTCCATACAAGAGTGAAAAGCAAAAAGCCTTGAGGCAGCTTCCGGAAAACAATCCAAATCACTTAATTCAGTGTGGAATGGCCTTTGACTTTTTAAACAAACTAAGGATTTTCTTAAATTAGTGGCTGGAAGGAAAATGAGTGGGGAAAAAGGTTTGCAATAAAACAAAATACAACAAAATCTTTCCCCTTAAGGAGTGACATTAATTCGAAAGTTACCAAAATATATTTAGCGGTGCTATTGCGTGAGACGAAAGCGCCTGGTAATCCCGTAAACATTCTTAAAAGGAACCCAACCAGCCACTTAACTGTTTTTAAATGCTTTGTCTTCCACATGGTGTCAATTTGCATTTTTGTAAAGGAGCTCATTTACGCATTTTAGACTTTATAGTCACAGAATCACAGAAACCACACCACCATCCTGGTAAGCAATCCTTTTTTACAGCCTTTTGATTTCGCAATTGACTTTTCAATCATCATGGGACCAAAAAGAAAAGACATCAGTTCTCTGAGCATCGCATACATTTAAGCTCGAGTTACCAATTACCACCCAAAACTGATTAATTCCAAATCATTAAAAAAATAGCTAGCAGATTTCACTGCTTGGGATCCTTTCAAAATATTTGGTTCATCATATGGTTTCAATGAATCAGAACCCCAGAGATCTTCAATGCACAACTGTAGCTGACCACGCCGAGGACAAACTTTTCAGTAAAAAGCTACAATTTCATACACCCAGCCCTTCTTCTCCTCCTCACTGCCTGAGATGAAGAAACAGAGGAATACAAGGCACACAATCCATCAATCAATACCATACTGCGCCAAATCTCCACCGTCTTCTGGAATCAAATCCAAGCAGTCAGGCCATAGCAAATAACCTCACCTTGAACGAGGCCAGTGGCACACCACGCACATGTCATTATAATCGCATTTTACTGCCGTTAATGTGGAAAAAGTCCTAATACACAATACATTACTGACCCACGAGGAGCTAAAAACATGCCACAGTTACGGCTAAAAAGTGCGTGATTGACTTCACTAAAATTATGATGACAGAAACCATTTGTTTGAAATAAAACTGAGGTATTAGGGAAGTCAGCACTTCAGATGAAGCCTTCTTGACAAATCGCTTACCACATTCCTCCAGATGACAGGACATACGAACATGAACCTAAACCTGAAAGCGCGTTCCAGAGTTGTTTTCATTTCCTCTGGAAAGCAGCACAAACATTTGTCAGGAGGAGGCCATTTCCCATTGTCAAAGTGTGCGTCTTTGAAGTCTTCAAACAAAATGTATTTCCTGATTAGCAACAGCCTTGCGCCTAAGAAAATGAGGTTTGCTGTGTTGTTTAAGCTTGAGCTTTCTTTGATAAAGTTCATGCAAGAGGTCTTTCATAAACATCCTAATCAATGACTGTTTACACTCACAGACTTTCGTCAATCCAAATTAAAGTGACACGGTGAGTAATTCTGTGCACTAGTTGCACCAAATGGAATCGCAACAGGAAATAAATTGCGATTAATCCCACTACACCATTACCTGTCCACCATTTTTCATTCAAACAGTTAGCCACGACTTAAACTCAAGCCATTGGATGAGTCAAGTAAACAAATCATCACAACCATCTGTTTATACTTTTGAGGGAAATCAACCTGCAAATGGATTTCTTTCAGAATTCCAGAAATCTTTCAATATATCCGTTAATATTTCCGCCGATGCAGGCCAGCGTACAAGTTGTAAAACATTTGCACTAATAAAAACTGCATGTTTACTAGACTATGCATTAATTCAAGTCAGTTGTTATTGACTTTGCATGAAATTGATAATGTAACTTGTGTGAATTTTACAGATGGTGAAAAAGTGCCTAGGATCACAAGACATTACTACAAGACCCCAACGACGCATGATGAGAGATGGAATTTGCCAACATGTGGGTGATACATCAAACAGTTCTTTGTTTTAACTAGAAAAGGACTTTCACATGTATGAGAATTTATGATTGAAACACAACCCATGGAAAAAACATGAAACTAAGTGGTGTATATTATGTTGCAGAACAGCAGATGTGATTATGCCAACCAACATCTGAAGGAGGTCTGGATCCCTTCATTCCATATAACACTTCAAATATAGCTCCAGGGTCTGATCTACACTAGATGCATCATTATGGACTTCTGTAGTCAATTCACAAAATGTTCTCCCTGTGCCATAAATGCCAACACTGCTGACTCTTCAGCGCCACCGCAAATTAAATCACATTACCAAATTGTGAATGTGAGTTTGCTGTCTACTGAAAAAGACGGCAAAATAAATGTCAAGAAGCATCTTTCTATGGAGCTGTGCTATCAATCAGAAAGCAAACACAAACATACAGCACAACCAGCGTAGTCTGATTCATGAACATAAGTCTAATGAGCTGGTTCTTTTTAGTGAATCAAAAACATAAAACGTGACCGGCGCAGCCTGATTTTCAGAACAAAATAAATCTTATGAGAAGATTCTTGAATAGTTCAAAAATACAAAGCAACTGGTTTCAATAATTGACTAATTTAGCAAACTGCACAAGCAAATTAGAGAATTTCTTTCTTGTATAAACAAAATAGACATTATAACGGAAATAAACCCATATTGGAATTGATCCTTCAACATATAAATGACTGACAACCCAAACAGCCAATCAAATTGTTTTAGCCATTGTCCATCAAACTTACTGAGCACAAACCTCATTTCTTTGCAAATTCCCAACATTATGGCAAAAATGTTATGATACATTAATTTGGATACTTAGTATCTAAAGAAAATAGTGAATGGCGTTTCATTCGATTTGAGACAGTAATCTCAAAAAATGCAAGTGTTGGATCAGACTTTGCAGCAAATTACATGAATAACTAAACGTTAAGCAGTTTTAAAACGACTACTAAGCCATTTTAAATGATTGCCCAAAAGCAATGCGTCTCTCGGTTTGCACAAAGAAAATGAATAGTTGAACACAGTATGGTGGATATTTTTAGAAAAGTGAATCATTAATTTAAATAGTTCTTGTTGTTCTTTATGATACCAAACACACAGCCAAAGTTAACTGTATTTTAAGAAAAACACACACAAAACACATAATTTACCTCTTTGCATCTGCAGAAAATGTCCATTACACATTTTTTTCTTTTTATCCAACTTTGTCCAACTTCTTGACATAATTTCACTATTTTTTTTAAACAATTAAAATCGAAACCTTGTGAATCAAAATCACAGCTTTAGCACCACTGCATGTATTTCAACTATCTACTTACAAACTTACAAAATGTGGTTGCATATTATATAAAAACAGTTTTACCACATGAAGCAAAAATGTTTTGAAGCACCTAATACGTCTAGACTTTACAAGAAGGACAACGAAGACGCTAATCTCAGACTGCAGACATCTTCAGGATATGAGACAATACCTTGAGTGTCAGTGTCTAAAATTGAAATGCCTCCTTTTCACTGCTCTATCAGCGCAAACGAAAACCAACAAAAGGGAACTAACATTCATGGCATGTCTGAGATGCTTGCTAGTGCTCTATTGTTGGGTTGTAGATGGAGAGCAGAAAGATTAGGGGAGGGGGTTGAGGCAGGGTACTCCCAACTCTAAGGACAAAGAACCAGCCTTAGCTCTGCCCAATACACCAACCCTATGAATGGATGACACAAAGAAACAACTGAGCCTCTCAACTGGCGGCAGAGAGTGAGAACGAGGGAGAGGCGGAGAAGGAGAGGTGCTCCTCTGCCCACACTTGAAGGCACGGCAATAGAGGAACAGTGTGAGCTTCGATCATGTGTGGTCCATTACTCAACCAGTAACAGCTTGACTATTCCCCATGCCTACGAGACAACGGAAGCTCCCTCGGTGGGTAAATAGGACCGATAGCTAAGAAAAGCCCCAAGAAACAATAGTTAAGCCTATTCAACGTCATTGAAGAGAATACTGAATGGATCGCAATATGCAGGCACTTCAAAATACCTCAGGGAAGAGGATAGCTGTGCCAGGTGGCAACGTGGAGAATGGAGAAAGAAAACAGGAATAGTGCAATGATTCTATTGTAGGCCTTGCAAAACTACGTTGTTTTACTGGTTGACTGCAGTCTCCCAGTGTTTACCTTACGTAAATGACAATTGAACATCAGCACTGCTCGTCTTTCAGAACTGAATTGTAAAATTGCATTGACATAACAGGATGCAAGTCAAATTTGGATACAAGTAGAGTTACAGCTAATTTTAAATAGACAAATGTCATTT
This sequence comes from Onychostoma macrolepis, assembly GCF_012432095.1. Classification (NCBI taxonomy): domain Eukaryota; kingdom Metazoa; phylum Chordata; class Actinopteri; order Cypriniformes; family Cyprinidae; genus Onychostoma; species Onychostoma macrolepis. Next base: position 7,567,799 of record NC_081172.1, on the reverse strand, counting down.
TTAACCAGAAAAAACTTTGAATGTTTGCTTGGTAAAGCCTTAAAGTTTGAAGAAGAATAGAAAATATAATGACAGATAGATAGAAATATAGACATGTCAATAAAAATAAATAAATAAATTCACTCAGAAATTGCAAGAAAATTTCAACAAAAAAGTACCCTAACATTAAATTATACATAAAATTTTGACGTAGAGAAACTTCTTGTAAAAGGTACTCCAATAATCTTTGTTTTATTAACAACTTTGAAAAATTAATTTTACAGTGTAGATAGATCTATCATTTCCCACAATGCAATGGCTCTGTTGAATTTCTTTGAACTGCAATTCAGTAAATTCCTCTTAAGGTCCTTGCACACTGAGTCCGAAATTTGCACACGTAAAAAAATAAAAATGACCTCGCATTGTGTCAATCACGTTTATAAACTTTAATCAGTCATAAAAAAATTTGAATCGGGTTCGATTTTCAAAATTTTCGCATTCTTAGGAAGTATTTTTAGATGCGTTTTGACAATTCAGAGCCACCGTTCAAGCGAACGCCAAAATCCAGAATGGCGTCTGAAAAGCTGATCCACTTCGTCTTGCAGCACAAAGCACTGTTAAGGTCCTAGCACACCGAGTTCACAGAAATTGGTAATCTTTTTAATATTTGGCCCCAGTATCGCTAGCAAAGCATCAAACTGAGCCACTGATATCCTGAAGTAAACTGAATCGTTCGGGATAATCCCCACAGCTCCTTGATAAGGAGGTGGAACTCTCCTTCCTCTCTACGCTATCTCAGGATTGGATGGACCCAATATTTCCTCTTTCTTTTTCTCTTTTTAAGAAGAGAGAGGACAACAAAATCATCCTCACTGCTTAAAAAGACTCGCAATGGATTAATTAATACGCACCTACGCAAAAAACTCAGTGTACAAGGACCTTTACTGTCACTTCAATTCCACTTTCTATAGAGTGTGGCCAATTTCAAGGCATACATGAATTAAAAGGGAGCCATATTTTTAATTGACTTTTTCCTCACAAACTTGGTAAACACTCCAAACAAAGCTCAAACAATCATATGGTTTCCATATAAAACAAAACACATCCAGGACATACAGAATAAGTGCAACTGAGTAGATTCACTTTACCAGCCAGTACAGCTACTGAAAACCTGAAAATGTGTTCCTTTCTGATGAAGGTAATGGCAAATATAATATTTTCTTTTTTTATGCAAGAGTAATCAAAACAATCTAAATTGCAAGAAATTCACTGCTCCAACACGTTAAGCTTCTAGTGTTACAACGTTTGAGATCTCTGACTTCGCGGCTGCTCAACGGCCACTTCTGCCAAAGCGTCTTGTATTAAATAATATTATTTTGGGCTCAGAGAGGTTCAAAACGTGCGAACCCAAGTCAGTTCTCATTCGAATCAGTTTCTGATGAACGCAGCTGACATTTTGTTAAAGTGCCGTGTCTTTACTAAAGTCACAACCAGCAAAACAAAACAGATGGGCTCAGATCAAACATCTTCAAACATGTTCCCAACAGCTGCATCAATGTACACCAGTCTGTCGCTGCTTTTCCCATCCTGGCCGTGCGCAGAACAGGGTCACAAGGCACAACCCAGGAAACCTCCTCTTGAAGAATTAGGGTCAAAGTGTTAGTGCGTGTACGTGTCAGGAAGGAAGGTGTGAAGGATGGTGACTAAACTGGCTCTGAGATAACAGCCTTACACTTCCTCTTGAACGCCGTCTGCGGTCTGTTATACGTGCAACAGGCTCTAGTGTGAACATAAACAGACACATACAGATGTCATCAGCCTGTTACCGCTGCTGACAGAATTCCATGTGTCCGGGGTGTTTACTAGTATGGAGACTAGCTTGAGGGCATTTGTGCTGAATGTGGGAAACACAAGCACCAAATTCTGCAATAAAATAGTGAGAAAAATATGGAAGCAGCAGTGTTTATTTGTCAACAGATTGTAAATTATTCTCTTTTAAATAAAGCATATTTATTGAAATACAATACAGAAAATATATATTATGTAATATATTATATGTGTGTGTGTGTGTGTGTAAAATTACATAGAACCGATAAACAATAATAATTTATCGACTTTTAAATCCAGCATGTGTCAAATAAATCTGTCTATTATCTGTATAATAATAATCTAGTCTTAGAAAGGAAAAATTAAATTATTATATAAAATAAAAGATAGAATAAAAGAAATTGACAAATCAAGAATTTGTTAAAAATGAATTAATATATAATGTGTATTATTCATATTAATAAAGTCTTAGAAAGGAAAGATTAAACAATTATATAAAATTATATATATTATTATACATACAAATTATATATAATATTCTATATACATTAATAACAACAACAACAGTAAAATGATTATTTTTGTTTTGTTGTTATATAATTATTATTTTATTATTATATTTTAACACCACTAATAAACACTTTCTTCAAGGCAAAGTGGTGTTTTTGCCAATGTAAGTGTCACCGCCATGATGCTATTGTGCTGTGGGTGGTTGCAGGGTGTTGCTATGCGGTTGCTTGGCTGTTCTGGGTGGTAGCTATTGTATTGATAGCAAGTTACTTGCTGACTCAGTCAAAATCTTTTTTCCCCAACAAGCCGCATGATTTGAGGCATCATTTACGGCTGCAGAATAAAAAATGCTGGACAAGTTATGCACCAAAATTTAATACTGAGAGTGAGGGGTTTGTTCTAAACCCCTAATCATAGGTGTGAGCAATAATAACAGTAAAACTTGCCTCAGCACTAATAAAACATTTCAAAAAAGCAAATTAAAAGGAAACTGTAACCAAAAGGGAATTCTGAACTTTACCAGATTTATCACTTTAGGGATACAAACGTTCAGCACGAAGACAATTAGTGTTGACAGCCACATCTAACCACTGCACAATCTATTGCTTAAGCTGTCTAAACATTAGATTATCTTATCAGACAGCTCAGGCAAAGAAACGTTCGAGCTGAGCCAAGCTACAGCGAAACATCATGAAACATTACCTCTTCTTATTAGAACGCTTAAAGCGCTTGGATAAGAAAGGCTCATTTAATCTTCCCCACACTTTATAACTTCAGCAGGAATTTTGTTTAGTAGAGAATGAAGATAACCTGCAGAAACAACACTCTGATCAGGAATTCAGGAACATCTTGGTACAAGGAGGAATGCGATTGGGGAACATCATTCCAAGATTTGCTCCGTGAACAGTTATCTGTAGGCTGATAAATGCATTCTGTACACGTCAAGTAAAAGGTCACATAAAATAATTCTTTACATCTCAGTAAAAAATGCTAGATAGTATATTTCAGTACTTAGACCTCATGGGAGAAAAGGTCATATTATTCAAACAGTATAATCTCCAGTTAATAAAAATAACAGGGATGATGATAAATCAAGCGGTTCACAAAACCAATGTAACATGGTGAAACGTTAATTAGGAATTAGTCCATACTAGCGCTAGACAAAATGGATGAAATATTAACTTTTTTTATTTATTAAAATGTTAACACATGGGTTTCATTATATAAGCAAAAAAAAAAAAAAAAAAAAAATTTAAACAAAAATAATAATAATAATAATAATAAATATATATATATATAAAGAAAACAGTGAAAAAATGCATATACTGTAATTGACAATATTTAATATCTGTATTCTATAGATCAATATAAATATTTTTTATTCAATTATTTAACCTATATATTAGTTATACTGTCCAGCCTACAAACATAATGCCAGTATTTAACAATTCAGGCTAACAGTTCATTGTGGATTCTAATTTCTTAGCAACTGAGAAAGAGGTGTGATTCTGGGTCAAGCTGCTGAGATTGATGCTGTTTTGGGGGGGTTGAGTGGGCTTGGCCAACTAGACAAGAAAACCCCCATTGGCACATTCTGCCCATCCCCCCTGTAGGTTAACCCTCTGTGTATATATATAAAAAAAAAAAAAACACGGGAGCGCTAGAACAAATGACACAGTGACCTAGAAAGCACCACCAGAAACAATTCAGGCTTTCTCAGAGGTAAAAGGATTTCTCAGGGTGCCACATGCACAGGCCTGTTAAAGAAGAACTACATCAGAGAAAAGTGACATCATATGGTCGTAATTATTTTATGAGGAGGAGAGACAGACAAAGAAGCAAGCTAGTCAAATTCTTCAATAAATGCCATTACGTTAATTAAATGAACCTTCTCTCCAAAAAATCTAATAAAATAAAAAGGACAGCATGGTAGTAAAATAAATGCTTGCTAGGGCAAGCTTCACTATATTGCTCGTACTTAGAGTAGGACTAAGGGTTTTTCATCAAGCAACCACCTAGCAACCACCCAGAACACCCTGACAACCACCTTGGGTTGGAAACTCCATGTGAGTACACTGCATTCTTGAAAATAAAACAAAGAGCATCTTACTGCAATGCAAAAAGCACAGCATTGCAAAAAGCAACTTTTCAAAAACAACTGGCATTGCGTCGACTACCGGCTTTAAAGAGTGAATTATCGTGAAGTTTCTGACAACTAACTGCAACCCAGCAGTGGTTTCATGTGGATACATTTACCACATTTTAAATCAAAATGACATGAGGGGCCACGTTTAAAGAGCACAAAATTTCTTACTGCTGAAGTGCTGGAACCACATCAAGGCACAAACGTACACCAGACTCCTTTTCTGATGGAAATGTGTCCGTCATTTCCCTCAAAATCCACTTTACTCATTCTCAAAATATCTCTTTCTATAGTTTTCTTTTTTCCAGGAGAAAAAAAAACAAAACACTACTGATAAGGGTTTGATACTCAACATATCATTGAAAACTACTATATGAAGGTTTATGAAATATATAGTTTTTCTGTTATATTGTTGGAAAAAAAGTCTTTGGACTTAGTAAAAGCCAAGTCTCTCACTCCTCCTCTCTCACTATTTCAAATTTTCATATAATAAGTCAAAGCAAAAATGCAACACCTTCTCATACCAGACGTTATTTCACTCCACGATGGCATGAACGCTGTACACAGAGCCTGAGAAAGCTTCACAGCCAACTACTGGAAGCAATTAAAAGCGTTTTTATGGATGTCCGTCTTCCAGCTGTACTGTAGATGAGAGCCTTGGGTAAAAAAAAACCGCTCAATTTAAAACACCTTGCATCTACAGAAGTATACAGTATTACGATTGTACAGCAAGAAGCACTTCTGAAGCGTGAGTCAAAGCATTGAAATCTCTGCAGGGTGGTGAAATCTTAAAGGAATAGTTCACTCAAATTTAATTTGGTGAAGATTTACTCACCCTCAGGCCATCCAAGATGTAGATGAGTTTGTTTAAATTTGGAGAAATTTCATCACTTGTTCAGTTGCATCACTTGCTCACCAATGGATCAGTATGAGAGTCCAAACAGCTGATAAAAACATCACAATAATCCACAAGTAATCATCAAAATATTTGTTTTGAATTTTTTTTTGCCTTAGAAACGGTTCTTGATCTGTGCATATCTCTCTCCTTATTCAGGCAAGATTACTTTTTTCACTGGGGAAAACAATATTGTGAGGAGTTGAAAGCAACAGTTTAAAAATTGGAATGATGGATTTTTTTTTTTAATTATTATTTATTAGTACAAACATGCAGATTTTTGCTTCACAAGATGTCAACTGATGGACTGGAGTAGTGTGGATTACTTGCAGATTATTGTGATGTTTTTAATCAGCTTTTTGGACTCTCGTTCTGACGGCACCCATTCACTGCAGATGATCCATTGGTGAGCAAATGATGTAAAGCTAAATTTCTACAAACCTGTTCTGATGCAGAAACAAACTCATCAATATAAATTTTAAATGAAATTTGAGTAAATTACATTTTCAGCAAATTTTCATTTTGGGTGAACTGTTCCTTTAAAGCAAATAGCAGAACAATTTTTACACAACAAATACACTTACAGCAATGCAATTTTGTGACTTCCAGACCACCTGTATGAAGCAGCCCTCTTAAACAGGGACTGGGAGGTCTGGGACAATAGCTGGGAACCAGGCCTGCTCACCCTGTAGGAATCTGTCGCTGTAAATTCTTTCCGGGACATTACAGAATGCAAGCTCATAAAGTAAAGACATAAACTACACGGCGGGGTGGCTTCCCAAACGCAGAAAAAAAAGAAAACAAACCTCCCAGAAAAAAAACTTCCATATGACAAAAGTGTCACTGATATGTTCAACTTGGATGACCGAAAAACCGTCTTGAATTCAAGATGTGTTTTTGTTTGTTTGTGCATTCTTTGTTTGCCTTCAGTGCAGATCTAACCGTAATGTCACCACAAAGGCACTTTCTCATCACAACCAACAAATGAATACAACACATCTTGAGCTCTGTATCTAGTTTGGGTTTGGGTCGAGCTATTTTTATAGGCAAATAACACTGCACAGCCATGTCGGGTCGGGTAGAAATCTGTTTTATAGGCACACGTTGCTTGTGAGCCTGGGAAACAGATAGCGGCTGCGAGTAATCTTCTGCAGGTTATAGCATCAAAGCCTTTCTGTCACTGCCAATGATAATTACACACAACTTCCTCTCATTAGGGACACAGGATAAGACCTTCAACCTGCCAGGCTTGTCCTTGCATTCAACACCACACTCCTGCGCTATCATTTGGGTGAGCAAGGTAGACCAGAACACAATATCACCGGTCAGTATATTGCATCAGCTTGCATCACATTTAATGCATTTGTGTTAGAAATGCACCGATATCAAAATTCTGGCTGATATTGATAAGCGATAATTACTTAAGTCAAGTCCCATAAATGATAAATGCCGGTTTTAAAATTGCATATGATTTTGTCTACAAAAAAAATAAAAAAATTACATTAAATAAATAAAATCAAAATAGTTGTTTTAAATGCTGTAAGTGTATTTAGGTAAGAAAACGTACAGTATGAAATTATATTAGTTTTGAGATTTTTTAACAGCGTTATTAAATTGAGATTAACTTTATAATGTTATTTACGCTATTTATTTATTTACTTATTTATAGTCCTAAACTCATCTAAAGACATTAAGTAATGTAAATGTAAAATCAGGATGAAGAAATGAGCAAGCACAATTATACAATATCAACCCATACCTAATAAAATTCTGATATTAAAAATAAAAAAATTCATTGTGAATCCCTAGCCTGTTTGTAATCTTATGTTATAGTAGACTCATATTCACGCACATTTAAAAAAGTTTCAATTCCAAACCAAGAAACTAATTTCCAGAGCTGTAGCAAATTTGCTTCAGTGCATTCCCTTCTGTCGAGAAGACTTCTGCTGTATATGCAGCGCAGAGGCAGACAAAACATTATTAAATATTAAGATAACCTAATGTTGAAACTTTTTCTTCCTAACGTTTCACTGTTTCAACCCAGCTTTTCCAGTGAGGTCTCGTGCATGCAAAAGTCAGAAAGATGTGAAGCCTTATTCATTAGAATGCAAGTCAAACACAAAGCTTTCCCTCAAAATTAGTGTCAAAATGCAAAGAAAAAATACCCATATTCCTCATGCTTATATGAAATTCTTTCCAAGAAACCTTCACATTTTTGAGTAAAACAAAGAAACATAAATAGACATACAAAAGAATGCCGACACTTAATTGAAAGGACAGAATTAAATATATAAACAGAAAGAAATTGACATCTGAAGGACTAACGTGTCAGATGTTTGGATGATGGTGACGTTCGGATGTTTGCAGTGCAATTCAGAGCATGTCAAGCAAAATTTAGTGTGTGTCAATCAATCAATCCGGTGAGGTCGGTGTGACCGGATCAGTGTTTATTATTACTCATTGTGATCTTCTTTGTGAGGCTAAGCTCAGGTGTCAAAGAAAACCCTCTCAATTGGACTCATCAAGGTTAATTAGAGAAGAACTGGAAAGAATGACTGTTCCACCAAGTATGTGAAGGCACCCATATGGACAAAACAGAAATCATAAAGGTGACAAAGTCAAAGGTTTTTAAAAAGAAAAAAAAAAAGAGGAAAATTCACCTACTTACTGTAAATCATCTAGATTTTTGCAAGTAAAAGCTAAAGAAGATTTGTGAGGAAAAACCTAAAGGCTTGAGCTTGAACTCAATGTTCCTGTTTGCTTTTGTCCTTCTAGATCATTCAAAAATTGAATGGAACGTTTGGAGGTCAGCTTAAAGTTCAAATGAGCAAACCAGACTGAGCTGAGAGGTCCAAACCTGAGCTTCATGAATTAAACTCTGACGTCAAACAGACTCAGCACCAAAACCTCATCCCAAAAGACAGAAAGGAACTCAAGACAATCCGGTGACAACTAGCACACATGACATCAAGTCCGAATGACAGGCAAAGAGATTTACTAGTGCAGTGTCAACTGTCTTTACACTGTGTTGCATCACACAGCTTAACAATGAGTCTTGATCTATGTGCAGATCACCTAATGCCACTCTCTCGAGAGAGACAGAGGTTAAGCCTCTCTCAGCAGGATGTGTGGAGGCACTTCAGCGCCATCCACAGCGCTCGGTCAGGTTAATCGGATAATCCCATTCCTGTTTTGAGATCAAGAATGATCACAGATTCAGTTGCGAGAACAATGACAAAATTAAAATGCACTACAATTACTACAAATATTTGTTATGATGTTTTCTAGAGAAGCCTCTTATGTTCGGTAAAACAGTACAGTAAAACTGTTTTTAATTTAAAAATAACATTTGTAGTTTACTATATCATTTTTTTTTTTTTATTATTATTATTATTATTATTGTAAAGGCAAAGCTGAATTTTCAGCTGTCACTGCTTCATTTTTCAGTGTCACATGATCCTTCAGAAATCATTTTAATATGCTGATTTGGGGCTCAGTATTTATTTTTTCATTTCTATTTTTATCAATGTTAAAAAACATTTTGCATCTTAATATGTTTTTGTGGAAACTGATACCATGGATAATTGACACTTGAATGACACTGAAGACAAAAAAATAAATAAAAAAATCAACTTTGCCATCACAGAATGAATTCGATTTAAAAAAAAAAAAAAATCTTAAAATAAAAATATTTATTTTAAATTGTATTTAAAAAAACCCAAAGACATTCATGTTGTGAAATATTAACAAACAGATGCAGGCTTGGCGAGAATAAGAGATTATTTGGCATCACCATGGTCTAAATAAGATTATATACGTTTTCTCCAGTAGACTTTGTCAAAAGAGTAGCTGTTCTGGTCAAACTATACTCCACCCATACTGCTAAAGTAAACAAGTTCAGACGCATATAGTGCATATAGATTAAGACGCATATAGTGCATAGACAGTCACTCTTAAAGACATGACATCTGTTGCCGCCCATGTATTCTATTTGATTAATGCATTGAATGAATTAAATCAGCACTTCAGCATCTGGGGGTGTTTCCCTCAAGCTTCTGTAGAATAATTAAATGAGTGAGGGGAGAGAAAGAAGAGAGACCAGAGGAGGTTGACAGAGAGAGAGTGAGAGTGTGTGCATTCCTAGAGCTTAACTCTTATTAAATATTCAAGTCACGCAAAGTGGGTTAAAACCTCACACAGTACGCACATTCAGTTCTGCTCAGCGGCCACAAGCATTTGGGATTTGTGGCCGAATGCAGCTAATCTCGGCACACAATGTCCTGCATCGCTCTATCTTCCTGCCAAAGTCTGGGCTATGGAAACAGCAGAGGAGAAACATACGCAGGACTCTCTGTTTTCACTCTACCACGGTAAAAGAACTGTTGAAAGATGGAGCTTAAGTCGAAATCAGATTAATAAAGTCAAGCTGAAACGGTGTTGCCAACATAATTTGCTCTTTGCAGAAAGGCAGCTGCAAGTTGTGGGTTACCTGAATGACCACTTGACTAAATATGTGGTTACATTAGTGAAATTTGGCGAAATTTCGCAGGCCGCATTGGTTCATTGATGAGAAGCCTGTTTGTTGTGATAGCTTAAGGGTTGTTCCATTAATTATGTAAGGGTGATGTACAGTACATGTTCAACCGAACAAAAGTTCTATTTGTTCAAAAGCTGACTTTGCGTCATCACGGACTCACAACCTGTCACAATACAAACGTCAAAGTCAAAGAGCAAGTCATATGTTAATTCAGTATTGAGTAACTAGCATACAGATTATAACTAACTCTAGGTTTATTTCTGCATACAACCAGCCAAGAAAACACTATTTTGACTTTTGTTTTATCCAATTACATTTAACTGAAAACTTGTCCACTCTTGGTAATTTTGAGAGTATGTCTGCATAGTACATTACAGTTTTCCATGAAAGTACTCCAATGGGCATCCTAACCAACAAGCAGGTGTTTCTACTTTAATGCTTAAGGTGGTGAAGAGCCGCAAGCGTGTAGAAGATTTGTGCTCCTCTCGCAAGTCTTTATCACTTCAAACAACACTCAGAGAAGACGAGTGAGCTAGGATTGTGGATATCCCTACTTCACGTGCAAGCTCCGTTCTTTATGAGGTGCAAAGCGGAGTATTATTTCTACTTCCTCATCCCCTCTCCTCCCTTTCCCTGGCTCAAGACTTCTTAAACCCAAAAAATAATACACATACAGAGATTTTATGATTTGAAAAGTGTAGGTGCAATTGACCAAACCCTGTTTTGGCTGTGAGTATTATTGCTGGAAGGCAACGTTGCCAGGTATGGTAAGGCTCAGTGCATGAAAACATAGCATTTGGATGGGTTTTGTTCCAAGAAAGCAGCTGCTTTAACAGTTCCTTATTTAAGTCTACAGAGGAATAAAACCCTTAAACACTCTGAAATACCTCACACATGACTGTTATAGAGTCTTCTCCTGAAAAACCAGCTACTTCACAAGATTAGCTTTGACAAAAAGCATGCTATGCTTACATGCATCTTCATGACAAGCCTATTTCTCTATTACCCAAAATACTTGAGAAAACATCCTGCAATGCTCAAACAAACACTAAAAGTATGTAAAATTGCAAACTGTTAAGTACAGCGGTCTCAAAAATCACTTGGTCCAGCATAAAGTTATAAAATGCTAATTGGCTGTACAGATACTGCATATGAATTCTCCAGTTGTTACACTAGCCACCCTGCCAAAGTGCTTTATCCTTACCAGTTTCAGATCTTGTTTTCAATACTGACAGTTTTCAGCAATTATCATTACTTATGAAACACAGTCACATCAAGTCACTTATGAAGGCAGCAGGCTGTCAGGGACCACTACTGTTTGCCGTGGGCCAGACAATATTATACTTCATTAAAGCAGCAAACATCATAAGCCTCCCTTTGCAGAAAGGATAAAAAGGATGAACTACATTCAGCAGGATTTGCATTTGTGATGAATAGAGAAACAAAACGGGACCCTTTCCAAGGGCTTTTCTCTATTTTGTTATGTTTAATTTTTTGGATGATATACTTTAAGATCACAAATTTTATATATAATTCTTTTTCTTTTTCAAGTAAATGTGTTAACAGCATTTGGCAATTAATTAAACAAAGACCCTATTTTTTTTTGCCCTAGTTCTCATTAATGACTAGATTAAGAACCTAAAATGACCCGAATCTGTCCCGAAACCTGAACATGCAAAAAAAAAAAAAAAACCCAGATATGGCATTTAGCTGCCATTAAAAGCTCAGCTGGATCCACTACAGCGATCCTTCCTAATTAGCAGCGCTGTCCTCAGCATTGTTGTCGGCCTGTTGGGCAAACAGGGCTGTTGTCCTTCAACATTCATTTGAAAGTGTTTTTGTGTCTTTGAGGAGCACTCTCTCTGAAGGCTGGCCAGGAGATGGTTTGCCCCAGGCAGGCCAATCACAGTTAAAGTGGGTTAGAACACAGCGCCTTAATTATTCCGCCGCATTGATGGCCTCTGCAACCGTCACCTCACGCACAATCAGAGCCAATACCGGCAGAACGGACAGGAACTAATCTGGCCGATTTCAGCCCGGCTGCCATTGATTCATCCTTTCCAATTAGGTAATGAAGGACAATGGACAGAATACCCGAGTCCAAGCGTTTATTGAGAACAGCGATGGCGATGACCTCCTTTGATCAATATAGAGTGCAAAGGCCTAAAGGACCGTTCACTGCTGGCCAACGTCCAAGTCAACAACTAATGGATGTACTTTTCCTCAGAAGTGACCTAGCGGCAGCCAAAAAGCACTATTCAACCACATGAATCATCTCTAGAAAAGCACATACTTAAAAGAAACAATAGACATTTTTACCAGTGATCCAATAAAATGACACAAACAGCTTTGAATCGACCAAAATAAACAGTCTTTTGAATTCTCGCAGCAGATGTGAACGGACTGGATGGACACTTGTGGTTTGTCTCAACATAGTTATTAGAGTCAAAAGCAGAATCTAGGGACTTAAGAAATTAGGACATTTTGTGGTTTATAACTAGCTTGAAGTTAGGAATCAATGTTGAGGCAAAAAGCAGCGTTGGTTTTATTGGTTGGTCGATTTATCTAGCCGTTCCACGACAAGCTAACACCACAGACACATCCTAATTGGAACAACAATCCTTCTTATATTTCAACTATAATGCCACTGTTGGGGGACTGCTTATTTAAAACATATGAATATACAATTGAAAATGCCTCGCCAAACCGTAAATATGCATGCAGAATCAAGACTTGGCACGATTCTTTGTCGGATGCTCAAGACGTTTATCACCGCTTTTTAGAAATGACAATGACTGGCTTACATTACACTTTTGGATCCACTGACTGTGAATACCCATAAATCCGAGTTGAAGGCATAATAGCAAAGTAGAGCTGAAAGATGGTGTCGAAAATATATTTTTTTCCCCACAACTACCTATTATCGACATGACAGGATTGCCAAAACCAGTAATTCCCTAGACAAAATACTATCTTCACACAATAGTGACATACCACAAAAACTCTCTCAACTGTGCAGCTATGTGAAAGAAAATACATTTGGAGACAGAGATCATTTGGCAATTACAGAATCTTTCTAATGGTAAGATGGCAGTAGTCTAAAAAGTTAAGTCAAATGGGTTAAAAATGGGTTATTTTTATTTGAATCAAAGGATTGCAGTGATTTCCATGTAACTTAGATATATGAGCCCTTGCAGCTGTGCAGGGCTTGTGTTATGTTACTTTTTTCCCTTCTAAATACATCTATGCAATCCAAATATACTGTTCACAGATTTGAAAAAAAGTGGGTTTTGGTCAGATTAAACTAATATGCTATAAGAAATAGCCGATACGTTACATTAAATATTTTTCAAATCTGTCCATTCTTTCTTCCTGAAACACTATAAATTGTTGTAATAAAACCGCTAAGGAACCAGAATACTCAAGTGGAATTAGAATCATAACCAGAATCGTTAAATTCTTTATGATTCCCATCCCTAGTCACAAAGTTACAAAAAAAGTGTCATTTTTTTAAAGTTAGCCAGAGGTCAGGTGCTGTCAATCAACATCTACATCATCATCCTCCCATTTGCCTCAGTAGGACTATAAATGCAGACACCAAGCCAGTAGCCACCTACTATCTAGTCTAGATCACTCTAGCAGATCCTTCTTAGTGTGCTAAAGATCTGAGCATATTAAAGTGCTTCAAGATAACTTTGTCAGAAGTTCTGCATATGACCCCTTATACTTTCAGTAGGCAAACTCTAAATGACTTTAAACAGCAACAGGGAAAGAGAAACAAAAGAAAGTGGACAATTCTGAGTGAAAAACTCAAATAGTGACCAGGGAATTTCACTGTAAGATGTAGGACTTTCGTGGAAGGGGCTTGTCAAGTTCACATTCATCTCTCACAGCTGGAAATGCTTGTCCTGCTCTAAATAAATTCAATAGCTCTTCTCAATATACCCCTGGAGAAAGACAGAACTGGCCTTTGCAAGAATTGTATGAATGTTTCATTTTTCTATCTAAAGCTACAGCTTATAAATCACATACTGACCAATAATGCCAATAGTGTTATGTAGTGATATAACGGTACTTTGGTATTCAAATCACTACTAAAAATAAATCACAACTAACTGACTAGTTTTCCAGCAATTAGCTAGTTTAATGTTTGTTGCCATAGCTTTACTTATTTTATATATTATACACTCTAAAAAAATGGTGCTATGTAGCACTAAAAGTGGTTCTTGGCTCATAATTATAGGGGAACCACTTTTGGTGCTATATAGCACCATATCTTTAAAGGTGCTATACAGCACCTTTGTCAAATGCTCCTATGTAGAACCATAAGAGGTGCCATATTGCATTGTATTTCTTCAATAAAAATAGTGCTAAACAGCACCAACAGTGGTTCTTTGGCTCGTAAAGAACCTTTAAAGGGGCTTAACAGGTTCTTTGTACGGCAGTGGTGCTATATAGCACCTTAATCACCCCAAAGAACCACTGAAGAAGTGCTGAAGAACCATACAGGAGCTTAACAGGTTCTGTATATGGTAGCGGTGCTATATAGCCCCTCAGTCATGCCAAAGAACCAGTGTAGAACCGCTAAAGAACCACTGAAGCACCAAGATTTGGTGCTATACAGCACCAAAAGTGGTTCCCCTATGATTACAAGCCAAAGAACCACTTTTAGTGCTATAAAGCACCATTTCTTTTTAGAGTGTAAAATAAATATTAAACAAATATTATATATTTTCAGAATTTAGATCTAACTATAATTAATGCACATAACTCTATAACTCATAAACATCAGTCATTTAAAAATTATATTGCATTTACTCAAGAAGGAAGGAAGGAAGGAAGGAAGGAAGAAAAAGAAAGAAAGACTTTCTAAAGTTAATGCCACTTTTTCTGGTATTTCTTTGAAATGATCAAATATTGACATTTTAGTATTGTGACATCCCAAATTACATTTACAGAAAAAAAAACAAATAACTTCACAGATAACTTAAACTGAGTTTAAATTACAGCGTAGCATCTTTGCGGCATTTAAGTCAGCGTTTATCTTAAGTTAGCATCTTGATGTAGGCTTTCAAGCTCAACAAAAAGTTTTACTTTCAACAAATATGTTTCCAAGTAACATTCTCCTGTGAACGTAACAGCATTACACAACATGTTTCAGTTATAGTTTGGCTGGTTCCGACAGGCAGAACCCTGTGGCGATGATAATCAAGATGTTTCTCGTGTTGTTTTTCCTCCTTTATAAACACAATTACGAAAAGTAAGCCCTCCGTGGTGCATAAATGTACAAATCGCAGGAGAGACTGAAGGTTTTCTCAGGCCCAGACAGGGTGTCACTATGGGGATTTAACCTTTAATCTGGTTTATCATGAAAGCTTGAGCCCGTAACTGCTGGCAGAGTATGTTCATTCACTGGGCGCTACTGCATATTAAACATCCCAGAAAAAGATGTTGCTGACTTCATTTTCTTGGAACTTAAAGGAATGGTTCACCCAAAAATGAAAATCGTTTACTCACCCTCATGTCGTTCCAAACCTGTATAATTTCTCTCTAATGTTGAACACAACAGAAGATATTTTGAAGAATTTTGAAGCAAGTAAGGGAAGAAATACTATGGAAGTCAATGGGGGCCAACAACAGTGTATGTTGCTATACTGATTGGCATACAGGTATAAGTATGCTTTCCATTATGTAAAAAGTGAATCCCTTTGGTTAAACAGAGTTGAAAAAGGCATAATTTGAAAGTACAGCAAATATTACTTAAGCCAAGTCAAGCAGCTCCATCAAGACCAGACCCAAAAGACAGGCAATCCTAGCCAATGGATGATTAAAGCATTTGAGCAGAGCTTAAACTGTAATATTAACCAACGACAACCGTTACATGAGCTGAAACCAAACCCTGTGAAAAGCCATGTGCCTCTGTGGGCTCTGAGGTTAAAGATTTCAGAGGGATCTATTTTTTCAAATATTTCAAAAATCTTTCCGCTATAAATCAGATATGCTCTAAGTAAGACAAATAACTCATCAGTGCTCTTTATGCTGCACAGACACCATCCAATTTAACTTGAGATACTTCAAAGTGACTGGAACATTGACTCGAACGTGCCCGCTTGGGTGAAGGAAGGAATGGAAAAATCTGCAGCCAGCCACAGTGCTGGTCAAGCCATCAGCGGCAGTAGGATATGCAGGATTTGTATTGTTCACTCAAAAGTAAATATCCTATTCATACAAAGCAAGACAATCTTTAATGGCTGGCTTCCAGATGAGATCATGTTTAATCAGACAAATGCAATCGAAGTCTGAATGCAGAACTGAGAGATAATTACCGCAATTCATTTATAATGGAGCTGATAATGTGCTCTTAGACAATGTGCAGCAGCTGTGGATGATTAATTTTAACATTAACCGTGAAATGAACATTTCACCCAAGAAGGCAAGATTGTGTGATAATTATAGTTGAATACATTGACTGACAAGGCTTGAAATAAGTAGGCTTAAAATAACAAAAAAGTAGCCTGGATCATGTCAGAAGATGTGAAAGGCATTGCAGTTTTAGGATTAAGACTTTGTAAACTCTGAATACCACCCAAACCCAGTCCAAAACTCAAGTTGTGCACCCACTGTAAGATATGGCAAATATAACATAGTTGGCACAGTGCAGTCTCAATCTCTGTCTAGCACGGGTAAAATAAGTTGACATGGACAAGAAGAAATTGTTGAATAAAGTCATTTTTTTGTTTTCTTTGCGCACAAAAAGTAGTCCTGTAGCTACATAACATTATGGATGAACCGCTGATGTCACATGGACTATTTTAACGATGTCCTAACTACCTTTTCTTGGCCTTGAACGTGTCAGTTGTGTTGCTGTCTCTCCGATTTCATTAAAAGTATCTCAATTTGTGTTCCGAAGATGAACAAAGGTCTTAACGGGTTCGGAGGGTGAGTAATTAATAACAGAATTTTCATTTTTGTGGGAACTATGCCTTTAATTTCCAAAGGATAAACTATCCTAAGCCCAACCTATAATTTTAATATCTTTTTTTGGTCTTAATCAACTGTTTTGAACAAGTCTGTTGAGTGAAAGACTCATTATATATCCAAATACTCAAATAATGCTCAAAAAATCCTTACTCATCACCACCAACTAATCTAACCTAAAGAGTCACGGAATGAGCTGGCAAACAAAATTAACAACTTTTTCTGGTGCATTGAAAAGATTCAAGTCAAAGCAATGAATAAAATTCCCTATTTAATGCTCGTCTGGGACTAGGTTGAAAAATTGCGGTAATCACACCCAGAGAAGTTGGGCCCTTCAGTGGAGTTGACAACAATTCAGAATCAATTTTGTTTGGGATTGACTCCCAGCTCTAGTTTCACTCCAAAAAAACACTCTGAAAATACCACTTTATTGCCTCTTGACGACATCAGAAGAAGATAGAGAGGATGCAACCGGGACAAACTGAAGAATTCAAGGTCAGTGCAATGTGGTTGGAAAGAAACCACCCAGTTCTTAAGCTCTATTTGAGCATGGGCATCACTAAGCAACGCCCAATGGAAACCTGTCCTCTTGGGCTTGTGAGACCAAAGTCGTCTTTCTTTTCTTAACAAAACTTGTTTTTTGGCTAATTGCCTTTTGAATCTAGGAGCAAGATGTGATTACATTTCAATCTAAGCTCATGATTACCAGAGATCTCTGTTTTTTCTCATGTCAAGCCATTACTGTGCAATTAAAGATAGATTTCGCCAGCAAACATTTGAGGGCAGGAGACTGCCAATTCATCTTACTACAGACAACCAGTATTAATCACAGAGACAATTAACACACCCACATGCATACACAAACACAAACCGTTCCCCAGGCACAGCGCGGGAAAGATGCCTTTCCCAGACACATTACGTTTATGTGTC